>NC_091742.1:57521414-57673914 GCF_043380555.1 Nothobranchius furzeri
CCCTCATGATCTGGTGACGTAGGTGAAGGGTCAGGGCTGCCAACTTTTGAACATTCCAAAGAGTGAGATGGGGTTGGGAGTGGACAATTCGCCGACCAGGGGGTGTCGATATTGAGACTTTTTGTGATCTACATTTTATTTATTTATTTCTACTCTGTACGGAAGAGGATTAGAGCCACTGACAAGACAAAAAAAAAAAAAAAGAAAGAGAAATCTTACTTTTTTCTCAGAATTCTGACTTTCAATCTCAGAATTCTGACAGGGAATTCTGGGGAAAAAAGTCAGAATTCTCTTTCTTTTCTTTTTTTTTCCAGTGGCCCTAATCCACTTCTGTACCTCTGACTTTACAGAGGGAACTGACCTTTGTTTAATACAAATTTTCTTTTTGTGAGGAAAATTTGACATCCAACTCTCCTGAACTTCTTCACACTGTCTGTCTGTCTGTCTGTCTGTCTGTCTGTCTGTCAGCCGTATAGAGTTACAGCTACATGTCACACAGGAACTTTCAATTATAATGAATGTAAATGATTTAAATTCCATCTAGGGGTGGATAATATCATGTCATTCACATTACCAGTTATTATTTCCTGCCAAGAAAAAAATCTATCATGTTATGTAAGCTAACTTCATGATGTAGTTGCATCCACTAAACAGGATTATGTTCATGTGGGTCATCAGCATGAAGTTATTGAAGTTATCAAAGCAAACATGGCTGGAATCAGTTTTACTGTAATCTTTTTCTCTAAGTGTGTGTGCTGCTGTAATGAGTGGATGTCCCCACTGGGACTAACAAAGTTACTCTATTATTTTATATTAATTCATATCAGCCAGTAGGGAAGAAACTGAGGAATTGTGGTCTTTCCAGGCTTCCGTACCAGTAACCTGGTTATGGAGGAGGAGTTTGTCTCACAAACAGGAAAAACACACTGGTGAAGCGGTGAATTCAAATTCTAGGATTCCTAATGTTTTTAATTCACCACGTCACCAACTGATGTAGGAGATGGAACATGTGAGTGAGTCACCACGGTAGGAAGCCCAGCTTGCTGTGAGTGATCTGTGGCTGATGAGTGAAAACAAAAGAAAAACATCCGGGACTGAAGCTCCGTCAACACCGGCTGGCGACACGGCTGTATTTCTAAATAAAGCAAGTGGTTAAGCGGCGAGCGCAGCTCACGTTCCTGAGAGAAAGAACCGGGCATGCCCGTCCCATCAACAGCAGGTGGAGCTCACCGCTCCGCCCATCTCACAACCAGAGCGTAAAAAAGCACATCTGCTTGCATTATACCAACACATTCTCACTCCCAGCGCGTCAAAAACAAACGCTTGGTCAGCCACCCTCCGCATCAGACCCTTGACGCCAAAAGTGCCCTTTTTCATCACTTATGTGCGAAAAGGGGTTTTTCCCTTTTCTGACTGCAGATCCCAATGCAGCGTTACACTGACGCGATGGCATGTCCGCTGATGCGGCACCGAACCAGCTCATTTAACTGCGCCTAAACCTTAACGTTTTGCTGTTTATAACCTTCCCCTCTCCCTCATCCTAACCTTTACCCTCTTGCTAGCTAAAACGTTACTCTCACTGTGATCAAGCGTTTGTTTTCCATGCATTTTGACTGTGAATTTTCGTATTTGCCACCCAATGGGGAACGTTAGAACATACCATCTGGTGAGGAGGAAATTACAAATACCCTCTGCTTTTAACCTCCACCGTGGTAGTTGAAACCTCGGTCCAAACCCGACCAATGACGAGGCGGCTCCCGCCGTTCACTTCATAGAGCCAGCTTTTAGAGCGACCGACACATCACTAACGTGTTCGCTAGCAAGATGGTTAAGGTTAGGATAGGCATGAGGGGAAGGTTAAATAACAAGAGGATAAGGTTAGGGCGAGGTACGATGAGCTTGTTTGGTGCCCTGGCTGCGGACATCCCAGCGCGTCAGTTTTACGCTGCATTGGGATCTGCAGTCAGAAAAGGGAAAAAACCCTTTTCGCACATAAGTGACTAAAAAGGGCACTTTTGGTGTCAGAGGTCTGACGCGGAGGGTGGCTGACCAAGAAATTTGTTTTTGACTCGCTGGGAGTGAGAACGTGTTGATTATACAGATGGGATTCTGTGTGTGAAATAACGCCACTTAAGTAATAACTTAAGTGTTGTTTGTGTGCATGTTGTTCATTAGTTAATGATATAATTAATATCATATGTTGTGTATTTTTTTCGTACGCCCTACACACTGTGCGTGATGCGTGTTTGGGGAGCGCAGGCGCTGGTTTAGCGTGAGAGATTGAAGGTGTGACGTGAGAGCGTGTGAAGAGGGTCAAATGCATGTGTCTCACGCTCAGTGCGTGAGAGTTGGCAGCCCTGGTGACTGACATGAAAAGACGCATGTTGCCACCTACCGTAGTGGAGTGTAACAGACAGTTTTGTTTTCTCACACGATAAAGTCTCCTAGTTTTACCTTTATTATTGCCGCAGTGCAATAACGATGTAAACGCACCGACTTAACTCCATGGGTTCTGTCTGGTGTATTTGTGTCCCGGATTGTCCACTTAGTCCGACCTTCTCATACCAATAGTAATGTTTTTTTCTAGGCCTTCTCCCTTCATGGTGGTTCCTCCTGCTCCTCCTCTTCCACACTGGGTTTCTACAGCCAGAAACATTCACTTAGCAATTCACTTTGGGGGATTTTCTTTGCTGATATCTAGAATCTTGACTCTAATGCTCACTTGCCCTTGACCACTATGCTATCTGTTAGAGTACACTCCATTCCAGGCGAAACCTTTTTCCTCACACAAACTGCATCAGAACAAATGCTGGCCTAAGATATGCCCAAAACGTAGCAAATTTATTGTGACGCTTTGATTATTCCAACCGTACTTTGTTTTTTTGTGGTCTATCTTTAACATGCACCTACGGGGAATGTATATTATTTTGTGCCGGAATCAACTAAATTTACCAAATCAAATATTCCAATTGTACGATTTGTATTATTATAGTTATTGACGCCAAACTTGATTTTCTCCACACCAGCTTCACGCTGAACTCCATCAAGACACCGCAATGGACCTTATTGTAACAGTATCATTATGCTTCACTTTGAAAGTCCGCCCATCAAAAACAATAACATGCATATTTAAAAAAATGATGAAAGTGACACACGTGTACTTCATTTACAACATCATAACTCAGCGTCTTTCAATTTACAGCACATTAATATCTTATTTCAGGCTTTTTTTCAGCCGCCTCCACTGGGCTGCTTTGTCCTTTCATATATTTGTGTTTTCGTCCTGGGCATATCCTTATTCATAATAGGCAATTTTGTTTTGACAGCTATTTCTATGTAAAGTGTGGTCGGGGACGGGGGAGGGGGGTGACTTGTCAGTGCTCCTGTAGTTTGCTGAAACAGCTTTTTTTCTCCCTCTCACAATATCCCAAAGACACCTTCTCACTGGATTAAATGTTACAGTGATGCATTCTCACTATGGTAAAGTCAGGAAATAGACAACGAGAGGTTAGAGAATATTTTAGCAGCTGACTTAGTTTCAATCTACCATATTCTCTCTCGCGTCATGTCACCCCTACGTATTTATTTAGCCTTTATTATTACTATTCATGTAACAGTAAACACAAACCTAATCCACCTGTTCTCTTTTGGTTAATCATCTTCATATGTGGTATTTATTACAGCGCAATGTTTAGTTTGCGTTACATTCAGAGGAAGGAGCTTTTTATTTTTCTCTTCTGTTGCAAACTGCACAAATTCAGGGAATAATTTAGCCCTGCAGTGCTGTAGCTAGTCTGTCAGTAGGTCTGAGTCAATCAGCTGCTGAATGAAGAGTTATATTAGACAGCTGACAGTTTGGATGGAGAAAAAATAAGTAAAATGGCAAAAAAAAAAAAAAATTGCTTGAGAAAGATTAGATGTGAAACTACTCTGTAAACTTAGTTATGCAGGCTTGGTGCAAGATGGAGGAAGTAACTTATATATAAACCAGGTACTGGAGCTTTAGTTGTTTTCCTTCACTGAAGGTTTAGTTGGGTAATTCTTGTCAGTTTTGTCTTAAATCCTACATTTATAGAAACTTCTGGAATGTCAAAAGCAGGCTTCCATGCTAAAACACAAAGAGATCATATACATTTGCCCTTCTTTATGTTTTGTTTGAATATTTGTTGCCCATGTGGTAAAACGTGTGTCTTTGTTTTTCTATTAGCGCGATACCTCACGAACCATTACCTCTAAAACAGGGGTGTCAAACTCAAACTCACACGGGGCCGAAATGAAACTCTGGGACGGAGTCGAGGGCCAAACTTAATTTTTTTTTGAAAAAGTGACGGCAAATTAGCACATTTTCTTTATCAACATGTATGCAATTTTGAACCTTTAAATTTGGAAACAAACTTATTTCTGCATTAACACTGAATGTGGAATAACCAGATTACACACGAGCAAGTCAGTTACAAATAAAACACATCAGTGGTATTCATTACTTGTGGTATAATCAGCATTTTTAAAATCTATTCAGGATTTATGTTTTCTTGTTTATTCATTTTTCTTATTTTTTATTCTCCCTTTTTCCTCCTGTAATAAGTGTCATCGCTGCTGTGACGTCTAGCTTTCCCCACTGAGGAACAATAAAGGGATTTTCTATTCTATTCATCTATCTGCACCCTTTCCACTTCCTGTTTACTGTAGGTTAAATCTTTTCTCACAGGCCAACAACAAAATAAAAATATCATTTTATCTTAAATGAAAATGCAACATCTCACCTGTTAACTTTCATGTTTTGGAGCAGAAAAAGAACATAAAACCAGCATATTTAAAGCTCAGTTTGCTCCACTGGTTTACTGTGATGCTCACCTGTTCCAGCCAGATACCTGCATCATGGGGTTGATCTGAGCTGAGGAGGAGACTCCTGTTGTTTTGTTTATCTTCATCATAATAATGACAACATTAGATGACAACAGGTGCTCACATAGGTTTGTGCTGATGAACACGTCTGAGCAGCTGGACCACGTTGTTGTGTGTCGGGGAGGAAACAACGACAGCAGCCACAGAGTCATGCTGGTTTGAGCGTGTCGCTGTTCGCTGGACTTATATCGGCTCTGTCTGGAAGTTAGTTTGTAAAACGTTCTCTTTCAGTCGTGAACACATTACTGAGCGGCTAGAATCTCCGTTTCTAGGCTTCAACGTCAGAAAACAGCTGAGTAAACTCGGCGTTGAGTGAGAGGAGTGTTTCGTTTGTCCGAGACAGCGGAGCTGCAGACACCGGCAGCAGACGCTGGAAAAAACACAAAGGAGGGGGTGCTTCGGCTCCGCGCTAACGCCACAAAGCATCATGGGAGTTGTAGTCTTTGTGGTAAAATCAGCCAGTGGGTCAGTTTTAATATATTTTGATAATTATCTCGCGGGTCACATAAAAATGTTCTGCGGGCCGCATCTGGCCCGTGGGCCTTGAGTCTGACACATGTGCTCTAAAATGTCCATTGAATGTACATCTAGAAACAATTAACTTTACATAGAGATGCATTCTATTTTGGCTCAGTGGTATTGCCATAGTATGATGACATCATCGGCAGGTGCAGGACCCCGAGCAGATCCAGAAACTACAGCATCAGAAAACTACAATGGGTATTGCATTCCCTCAGTGAAATTAACTAAAGGACCACCGATGTTTGAGGAGTCACACCGAGGTTGCAGCTGTCTGCACCACAGGTAACAACAACAACGACAACACTCAAATGAACAATACCGTCACGGGAATCAGCATGCTAAGCAGACTGTGGTTGTAAAAAACTGCTTATCCACGTTGAACGGTTTCAGCGGAAGTCTTTAACCCTCTCAGGCTCAAAATGAGTTTTTGATAAAAGGACGAACAACTAAGTCCTTCAGGGGTACTTCTGAGTTATAAAATGCTCATGAAATACGTATGTGGAGTAACCAGGTAGGTAGGTTTTAACGTTGCTAATCTGCAACACCTGCCTCCAGAGGGTTAATGGCAAGGGTCATGTTTCCCAACAAATGGCTCTCCACAAATCTCCCCAATATAGCAGCAAAGTATCAAGCATTGGAGAATCTGAGGCTTGGCAGTTGGATCGCAGGTCAACAACAGAGATTCAGCTTTTTTGTCTTAAATCCCACATTTATAGAAATTTCTGGGATGTCAAAAGCAGGCTTACATGCTAAAAAAACAGTGAGATGCTCTATCCATGAACGTAAACACGATGCCAACACAAATTAAACACATTTTAAGTAACTTTTCAGCCCTGTTTAAATCAGGTTAAGAGTTAAGTGTTTTCTAATTACATTTTCCAATCATGCAATCCATCATTATTTCCTGTCAGCCATGTTGGTGATCAGAGAGAAGTCCTTAGTGGTTGCTGAACAGATGGCAGCTGTCTTAAGCTGCAAACAACATTCTGCTCAGGACAACAAATTCACCAGAGAGAAGGAAACAGAACAAAAATAGTGGTGTCCAAATGTAAAGAGGATTACACAATCTCTGGCACATAGTTAGGCTGCTATTTTAAACACAACCAAATTACTGTTAAGTGTGTTCAATCAGGATTTACCCAGTAGTTACAGTGGTGTGAAAACTATTTGCCCCCTTCCTGATTTCTTATTCTTTTGCATGTTTGTCACACAAAATGTTTCTGATCATCAAACACATTTAACCATTAGTCAAACATAACACAAGTAAACACAAAATGCAGTTTTGAAATGATGGTTTTTATTATTTAGGGAGAGAACAAAATCCAAACCTACTTTGCCCTGTGTGAAAAAGTAATTGCCCCCTGAACCTAATAACTGGTTGGGCCTCCCTTAGCAGCAATAACAACAATCAAGCATTTGCGATAACTTTTACAGCGCTCTGGAGGAATTTTGGCCCACTCATCTTTGCAGAATTGTTGTAATTCAGCTTAATTTGAGGGTTTTCTAGCATGAACCGCCTTTTTAAGGTCATGCAATAGCATCTCAATAGGATTCAGGTCAGGACTTTGACCAGGCCACTCCAATGTCTTCATTTTGTTGTTCTTCAGCCATTCAGAGGTGGATTTGCTGGTGTGTTTTGGGTCATTGTCCTGCTGCAGCACCCAAGATCGCTTCAGCTTTAGTTGACGAACAGATGGCCGGACGTTCTCCTTCAGGATGTTTTGGTAGACAGTAGAATTCATGGTTTCATTTATCACAGCAAGCCTTCCAGTTCCTGAAGCAGCAAAACAACCCCAGACCATCACACTACCACCACCATGTTTTACTGTTGGTATGATGTTCTTTGAAATGCTGTGTTACTTCTATGCCAGATGTAACGGGACATTTGCCTTCCAAAAAGTTCAACTTTTGTCTCATCAGTCCACAAGGTGTTTTCCCAAAAGTCTTGGCAATCACTGAGATGTTTCTTAGCAAAACTGAGACGAGCCCTAATGTTCTTTTTGCTTAACAGTGGTTTGCGTCTTGGAAATCTGCCATGCAGGCCATTTTTGCCCAGCCTCTTTCTTATGGTGGAGTCGTGAACACTGACCTTAATTGAGGCAAGTGAGGCCTGCAGTTCTTTAGAAGTTGTCCTGGGGTCTTCTGTGACCTCTCGGATGAGTTGCCTCTGCGCTCTTGGGGTAATTTTGGTCGGCCGCCCACTCCTGGGAAGGTTCACCACTGTTCCATGTTGTTGTCATTTGTGGATGATGGCTCTCACTGTGGTTCGCTGGAGTCCCAAAGTTTTAGAAATGGCTTTATAACCTTTACCAGACTGATAGATCTCAATGACTTTTGTTCTCATTTGTTCTTGAATTTCTTTGGATCTTGGCATGATGTCTAACTTTTGAGGTGCTTCTGGTCTACTTCTCTGTGTCAGGCAGCTCATATTTAAGTGATTTCTTGATTGAAACAGGTGTGGCACTAATCAGGCTTGGGGGTGGCTACAGAAATTGAACTCAAGTGTGAAACACCACAGTTGGGTTATTTCTTAACAAGGGGGGCAATTACTTTTTCACACAGGGCAATGTAGGTTTGGATTTTGTTCTCTCCCTAAATAATAAAAACCATAATTTCAAAACTGCATTTTGTGTTTACTTGTGTTATCTTTGACTGATGGTTAAATGTGTTTGATGATCAGAAACATTTTGTGTGACAAACGTGCAAAAGAATAAGAAATCAGGAAGGGGGCAAATAGTTTTTCACAACACTGTATCTCTGTGTGACATAAGAAGTCACGGAAGTTAACAATATCAGCATACATGCTCAGCTAAAACTCCTCAATAATAAATATTCAAATGGTTGAATAAGAGTTGACCTGTGGAAGAAGTCAATAACAATCAGAGAAGATGACAATTTTGCACAAAGTCAAGAAATAATCAGTACAATTTAACAAATAACACTAGTTTGGTCAAAGATTTTTTGGAATGATCAACTGAAAAATAATAATCTGGCAAGACACCCAATGTACACGGTCCATCAAAAAAAAGTTCACACACTAACGTTTCATTGGACCACCTTTAGCTTTTACTACGGCACACATTCACTGTGACATCATTTCGATAAGCTTCTGCAACACGGACCTCTTGGCTGTTTCAGAGTACATGTGGTCAGCTCACCACTGTTCGGAATTCAACCGAAACACTCCATACTTTGTGCGTTATAAAATCTTTGTGTTTGGAGCTTCCGAGCTCAATGATAGCATCAACCACCAGACGGTGGAAGTTCCTAAGAACCTGGAATATACATTATATAGAAAGAGAAACAGAAAAACATCAGCCAACACAGAAAATGAACTTGGCATTGGGTCTCATGCTGCCCTCAATGAAAAAATAAAGAAAGAAAGCATCTGGAAAAATGGTGTCTTTGAGTCCTTTAATGCAGCTGTGACATTTTACACAAAAAAAACATTTGAAGATATGAAATATGTTTAGTCAATGGCTTCATCCATCTGGTAAATCAATATCATTGAAACATGCCTGTGATGAAACTGCCTTGAATGGCTTCACTGAGTGAGAATTATCTCCAATGAACAATAACATCACAGGTATCAGCATGCTAAGCAGATTGTGGCTGTAAAAAAAGGCTTATTCACGTTTGACGGTTTCAGCAGGAAATCTATTCTTTGTGTTTAAGCTCAATGAGCCTTTGGCGAAATAAAGAGTTCTGACTGCCATCTTTGTGAGGGCCGTTTGATCCAACGAACAACTAATTAAGGGAAAGCAGCAGGATCAAGTGATAACTGGAACAATTTTTAAATCTATACTAAAATTCAACAATGTACAAAAAAGCCTCAAAGGGTTAATCAAAGAGCAAACCAAAATAAACTCATATGTTACTGTTACTGTTGCTAAAATGGAAATAAAACCACGTTTTAGAGTGGTTTTTGTGTAAGTTCAGGAAATGGGCACATTGGAATTTTCATTTGAGGATCATGCTTAACTCAAACTTAAAAAGAAAGTTGAGCACCAAGTTTCTTTAACGTGTGTGAAATTGATCCCTCGATTGTCCCTACTGGTAGATATTAGGGTTTTTGTTGTCCTGATCCACATTTAAAATGTTTGACCACAGTCCTGAAGGTTTGGATTGCTGCTAAACTCTTAGGGGTTGGATTTAGGAATGGATAATACATTTTGTAGAGTTGAAACCTTTGTAAAAGGTTGGGTTTTCTCTTTTTCCAAAATGGCTAATTTACTTCTCTCTGGAACTACTAATCTTCCAAAATACAAACATTTCTCTACTCAAACGTGTCCCTTATCATTAGGATAAAAGTGGACAGCTGAGTGCTGACTTGAAGCTTTACTGTTTCTCCTATGGAAGACATTCTAACTAGATGTCCGAGCCACCTCAGCTGAATCCTCTTGATGTGGAGGAGCAGCAGATCTACTGCGAACCCCCTACTGGATGACCGAGCTTCTCACCCTATCTCTAAGGGAGAGCCCAGACGCCCTGCAGAGAAAACTCATTTTAGCCGCTTGTATCCGCGATCTCCGTTCTCATGAAGCCAACAGGACCACATCATCTGCAAAAAGCAGACATCTGATTCTCAGCAAAGCGGATCGCTCAACACCCGGGCTGTGCCTCTAAATCCTGACCATCAAAGCTACGAACAGAAAAATTTGATTTTTCAGTATAAATTTAGGATAAATATGGTATTCTAATTTCAGAAAGTAAAAAAAAAAAACCTTGCTTGATTTTTATTAAAATTAAATATGACTTTAAAGCAAAACTGTCATGACAGAAGAGGAGCATGCAGCATTCTTCCATAACCTCACTTTCTGATTGGCTACACGTCACATTCAACAGGCAGCACTTGTGCTTGTCCTTGAAAACCAAACCAAGACAATCCAACATGTTTGAAAGCCCAGATTTATGATTTGAATCAGAATCAGAAGGTTTTATTGCCACATGTGCGAGAAATCACAACATTAGGAAATTGCTGTGGTACTTGGTGCAAAAATAAAGATAAAACAAGAGATAAGCAAATATAGGAAGTAAGAATATAATCGTGATATAACTTTACTAGCGGTCCCAATGTCCTTCCAAGCAGACAATAACACTCTTTCCAGACCACTCATGGCAGGAATATCTGATAAGATTATCTTTACAAACATTACTGTAATCTGGTGCAATCGTAAGATTGTGCGAGGCGGAGAATTGAGTCAGAACTTTAGACAATTATCCTACCTTGCCAACCGGTCCATAGAATTTTCACAGACAAATCTGTAGCAACTGTAGACATATCTATAGTTGCTGTAGATATGTCTATAATATAGTGATTAGTTTGGAACCGTCTTGTGGGTAAGTAACGCTATATAATTGGCACTTATAGCATTACATCACTTAGATATTCTACAGGGAGACAGAAGACTTGTAAAGATTTCTCAGCGTCAAATATACTAATGCTCTTAAAGTGTTAGAGATTTAAGGAATTCAGCAATACAGCAAATATGATAGATTTGGCGTTAAAGAGTTAGAATATATACTTTACAAACAAAAAAACTTGTTAAAGCTCAGAGGTGATTTGTTAGTTTCACCAGTTGTTTTAAGTGTAGTTTATTTATTTAGCACACGTAAAAAAAAACTTACAATTCACTATACAAAGCATATAAAAAATTTAAGTGAAAGAAATATATATATACAATAATAAATTACTGTGCATGGAGTGATAGAATCCAAAAGGGCTTTTGAAAACACCACTCCCCCATAATTTGTACAAGTTTATCATTAAATCGTTCTATAGGCTTACATTTAATTAATTATTAACAAAAAATCTGAGCAAAGTAAAAAAGTGAAGAAAATAATCATAATAGCAATGTTGCCAACAAATTGTGTTTTAGTTTAATTTTATATGTTGCGAGTGACCTGGAGTCATCTAAAAGGTTTATATGAGAATTCCATGCCTTGGGTCCCTGGTACTGAAGAAAAAACTGCTCTCGACTATGTTTGTATAAGGGTAAATGTAAATTTGGAGCCAATCTTGATGGATATTGATGGATCTGATGATTATAAGTAAAATAGTTCTTAATAGATGAAGGCCAAGTTGAATCGTATATTGCTCTGACAACAAATGTACATGTCAAAAATGTATTAATATAAAAAGTTTCAATAACTATAATTTAAAAAACAATGGCACACTAGGAGCATCTAACTTGGAAAATGTTACTGCTCAAACAGTTATTTTTGTAAATAAAACATTTTATTGAAATAAGTCTTCTAAGTAGATCCCCAAGCTATATTACAATATGTTAAATAGGGATAGATCAAACTATAATATAACGTTAAAATCATTTTATTTATGATTCCAATGAATTTAGCCATTTTTTGCATACATGATCTATATGTTGCTTCCAATTCAATTCATCATCAATTCATACGCCTAGAAAGCATATTGTTGAGACTCTTGTTAAATTTTCACTATTAATATGAATCTTACCAAGATCATTATTAAACTGTTTACTTCCAGCAAAGACCATAAAATCTGACTTCATAATATTTACAGTTTATTAGCTTTGAACCATTCAGAGTAATTCTGAAGGCCACTATTTAATTCATTAATTAGGTGAGTAATATCCCTGTTTGAAATAAAAAGATATGTATCGTCATTAAAGAGTAACAGGAAAGAAGCGGAAAATAATATAGCAAAATCATTTATATAAATCAGCAAAAATAGCGGGCCCAGTATTGACCCTTGGGGAACTCCACATTATATAAAATTCATTTTTGACTCAATGTTACACATATAATATTGTTTTATTTTTGTTAAATGTTAGCATATTACACTCAACGAAAATATAAACGCAACACCTTTGTTTCTGCTCCGATTTTTCATGAGATGGACTTAAAGATCTAAAATTCATTCCAGATACACAATATTACCATTTCTCTCAAACATTGTTCACAAATCAGTCTAACCCCGGATTTCCACGGGAGCCGTCAGCAGCACGTTACTGCAGCAGCACGTCTTGCTCGCGTAAGCTGCTGCTTGGCCCTTCCCACGAGACGCGAAGCAGCAGGGGAGCAGCTGTCACCGACCGAGCACGAAGTCACACGAGTGACTTCGTCAGTAAACACAACAACAAGCAGGAGAAAACTACAACATGGTTTGTGTTTTATGTTCTGTCCGTTTTATAATCGCCAATACGGACCTGAAAAACAAAGGAGACCGCTAGCTGTGTGATAACTTCTCACGGGGCCGCACAGTTAGTAACTGTTTTTAAAAGTAAAGCAACCGGAAGGCAGTACGTTCTTTATTCTGAAAATCTCGGGAGCTTCTCCCCATTTCCGCGTTCGATTTCCTGTCTTTCCTTCCCCAAAAATGTCGAACTTGACCCGTTCCAGAGGCGTCGCGCGTAGAAAATAGAACCGGCGCGTAAAGGCCGCGACATGCTGCTCCTGAGACGCGGCCGACTCGCGCTGCTGACGGCTGCCGACGGCTCTAGTGGAAAAGGTTCTGTTGACCACAGCGGTTCCTATGAGCAGCTATGACGTGCTGCTGCAGTAACGTGCTGCTGACGGCTCCCGTGGAAAGCCGGGGTAAAAGTGTGATAGTGAGCACCTGTGCTTTTCAGAGATAATCCATCCCACCTCACAGGTGTGCCACATCAAGATGCTGATCCGACATCATGAGTAGTGCACAGGTGTACCTTATACTGCCCACAATAAAAGACCACCCTGGAATGTGCAGGTTTTTTTGTGCATATTTGGGGGTCTGGGGACTCAGAACTGGTCAGTATCTGGTGTGACCACCATTTGCCTCATGCAGTGCAACACATCTTCTTTGTATCGAGTTTATTAGATTGTCAATTGTGGCCTGTGGAATGTTGGTCCACTCCTCTTCAGTGGCTGTGCAAAGTTGTTGGATATTAGTGGGAACTGGTACATGCTGTCGCATACGCCGGTCAAGCACATCCCTAACATGCTCAACGGGTGACATGTCCGGTGAGTATGCTGGCCATGCAAGAACTGGGACATTTTCAGCTTCCAAGAACTGTGTACAGATCCTTGCAACATGGGGTCGTTCATTATCTTGCTGAAACAGGAGGTGATGTTCATGGATGTGCAGCACAACAATGGGCCTCAGGATCTCATCACGGTATCTCTGTGCATTCAAAATGCCATCAATAAAACGCACCTGTGTTCTTCATCCATAACAGAGGCCTGCCCATACCATAACCCCACCACCACCATGGGCCACTCGATCCACAAAATTGACATTGGCAAAGCGCTCACCCACACAACGCCACACACGCTGTCTGCCATCTGCCCTGAACAATGTAAACCGAGATTCATCCATGAAGAGAACACCTCTCCAACGTGCCTGACGCCACTGAATGTGAGCATTTGCTCACTCAAGTCTGTTACAGCGACGAGCTGGAGTCAGGTCAAGACCCTGATGAGCATGCAGTTGAGCTTCCCTGAGACGGTTTCTGACAGTTTGTGCAGAAATCGTTTGGTTATGCAAACCAATTGTTTCAGCAGCTGTCTGAGTGGCTGGTCTCAGACGATCTTGGAGGTGAACCTGCTGGATGTGGAGGTCCTGGGCTGGTGTGGTTACACGTCGCCTGCGGTTGTGAGGCCGGTTGGATGTACTGCCATATTCTCTGAAAGGCCTTTGGAGACGGCTTATGGTGGAGAAATAACATTCAATGCACAAGCAACAGATCTGGTTGACATTCCTGCTGTCAGCATGCCAATTGCACACTCCCTCAATGCTTGTGGCATCTGTGGCATTTTGCTGTGAAACAAAACTGCACATTCCAGGGTGGCCTTTTATTGTCGGCAGTATAAGGTACACCTGTGCACTACTCATGATGTCGGATCAGCATCTTAATGTGGCAAACCTGTTGAGGTATGCCCGGCAAGGCATAGCTTTACTATGCGGAAAAAAAAAATGCCTCAAACATATAAGCACGAACATCAACAATTCACAACATGAGACTCTGAGAGGAAGGCAGGGGGGGGATCCTGTTTCCCCAGCGAGAGCAGCCCTATGGCGCTCAGCCACTGTAGCTACAGGTGGGAAGGAGATCCTGGGAGGAGCGCAGAGCACATTGACACCCACAGGTTGATGACCTCGCCAATCCACCAATACGAAGGCGGGGGTGGGTGGGTGGGGTGGGTGGGGGGGGGGGGGGGGGGGGTTGTTAGGTCGGGTTTTCACAGCATCTGTCTGCATTCCTTCGTGGGGGTTTGTTGTTGGCATTCACGAGGCTGCCATGGCGTCATATTTGGATAACAAGACTTTGTTTGGGTCAGGCAGAGATAATTTTCCTCTCTGCCTTGAAGTCTGTAACTGATCATTCAAGTCCTCCACTGAAGCCAATTCAGGTTTTAAACATCTCCACACCGTCCAGTGACCCTCTCCGAGATGACATCCATTTTGCGCACTAATACCGGTATCGCAGCTAGGCCATTGTCCAGCTTACGATTCACCTCGAGTAACGTCCCAGTCTGTGAGGTCTCCACACGGGCGGTGCTTTCCGTGGGTGCGGGTCGCCCTCCAATTGCTCCCGTCTTCCCAAATTTCCAGAAAACCAGATATCCTCCCACTCCAATCAGAAGAAATCCAGTGATAAATATCAAATGTTTTAGAAAGATCTAGAAACACACTTATTGCAATCTCTTGATTATCCAAAGAAGAGATTCTATCCATAAGTTATATTAAAGCCATATGAGGAATAGTTTTTACAAAATCCATATTGATAATTGTATAAAAGGTCATTAGCGATTAAACATTCCAGCATGTGAATACTTGAGGAAATGCAGTTCTTTTTTTTAAATTTATTGAGAACCTCAGTAGCTCCGATCGTAGTGTGGAGCTATTCTTCCTGAGGTCTTTCATTTTGATTACAATTATTCTACAAACCTCGCACACTCTGTGGAACTCTCACTTGTTGATGGTGTGTGATTTGCTGTGGGGAAATCCCAAGATGCTGATGTAGTGTGAATACACAACATGTTGTAGCATGTTGTATGCTGTTGCACATCTCACTGTAATAAAGTGAATTAGCATCTATTTCAAATGGACAGAAGCCTCTCTGCATAATACACTGTTTATTTTTCTGCTGCCTTGCGTTTGTGGAGCTTCGCAGTCCGTTTAAGCCATTCGTTTAGCTGTGCAGCTTGTGCCCTAACTGCTTAGCTCCCAGCAGGCAGCTGTTTTCAGTAAAAATACTCTGATAAATCTACCTTGCTCAACCTGCTTAGCACCACGCATATACTGTACAACTGACTCAATTGTATGATAATCTTGCTTCCCAACTCTCCGAGGTGCAAAAAATAAAATAAAAAATCAACAACTGTTTGCTACCAATTGTGCAGTGTCAGCTGCTAGATTATGATACTGTTTGTCAGTGTTGTGTTCACAGCTTATTGCAGGTTGAGGAAGTACAGTAGCACAATCCGGCAGTGTGACAGTTTATAGATAATTTGTTCAGTTTGTCACATAATGACAGTTTGGATAATGTTGGGTAGGTATGAGAAGCACAGAGAATATACTGACTTTCAAATGCATCCAATTTATATTGAGAAGCTGTCTAAAAGTTTGTGAAATGTATCTGTATTATCTTAAGGTCTTGAAAACACATTGTTTAAGACATTCTCTCCACTTCAACGTCCGCATGTCGAAACTGACTCTCAGCATTCGCGATGCACACTTTTCTGCCTTCTTTTTGCTCTATAGATATTCACCTGTTAAGTGTTTGACTGCACTGGAAAACCATTCAACTTATAGGCGGAACTATCTTACATAGCAGCCGTTCACCCAGACCAACTTATCAGTGCAATAATGTTTTATACAGGCTTTTCTTGGCCCCTGTTTTGATCCTTGTTTATTTTGGAGACATGAAGAGGAAGTACCCAAATAGTCGTGTTGATCTTTCTTTTTTTTTTTTTTGTACTTGCCACTGTGTGGTTTTCAATTATGCATGCGCTTCTCATTTGTGAAAGTATGATGTTTGACTGTGCAGAAAGCACTTAGAAACTGTTTGCATGAAGCGTGGTTAAGAGTCGGAGAGCATGCTGCCGCTGCAGAGAGAGCGTTAAGGACCATTCCGGTTTCAGGTTGTTTCTTCTTTCGTGTGCACTTCAAACATGTATTAATAATATGATCTGGAGGGGAAAACCTATTAATGTTTGAGGAGATTGTTCAAACATTAAAGAGCAGGGCTAATGCAGCAGATTAATCAGCATTTTCAATCTGAGTTTTGCCTTTGTTCGCCCGGGATTTGGGTGGTTTAGATGTAAATTCATGTGCATTTTGAGTACAGGGCAGCATGTAAGGCTGTGAGGAAGATTACAGGTCGGTCTTTGAGAATAAGAGTGAATGTTTTTAGAGTGAAATTGGGATACAACACTGCAAGGACCAATGTGCGTAAAGTTATACATCAAACATTTTAGCACCTCTTAACAATCAAAAAGAGACACTAACATATTTCCTCTTTTGAACCTGTAGAGTGTTACCACAGAATTTTTACATGAAGGTCCCTTTATTAACATTATTTAGTGCATTATAAAGCATTAATAAACAAAGGGTCCCTTTAGTTATGTTACTGATTCTGTTAACTACTAAGTGTTCTTAAGGTTAGGACAAAGGGCTGGAGAAGTCTATTTAGTAATTCATTACTTAATATTAATAATAACAAGGTAATACTTTATTTAATAGTTTATTAGTACTTAATAATGCACTAACATTAATAAAGGGACCCTTACTGTGTTGCAAATGCTTTAATTTAAATCCATATGCTATTTAAATTAATTATTTAAAATTAGGTATTAACATTAAAAAAATCTAAAGATTTACAGTTCAAAGGGACAAAGAATCAAAACCAACATTTTCTTGTAGTTTGTGAATAAAGACAGCTTGGATGTAGCAGGCCAAAAAGTTAAAGTCGTGTGTGACCTACTTTTTATGTAAATTAGAAAGTTTAAAAATGCCAGAGAAAAACTTATTTTCTGAGAAACCTCTCATAAAAATGTCACTACGTGGAGCCCTTCCTCCTCCAATCTGCAGTCTTCAGTGTCTGAGGCCTTCTGGTTTAAACCAACCAATCAGCAAGCAGCTCATTAGCATTGTCAGGGACTTGCATAAACCAGCCAGGCTCATGTCCTGGCCAAGTGGGAGGGGCAAGCAGCTCTTTTCACAGCAAGGCTGGTTTAGGGGGTTTAACGGCCTGTATCAGGGCTCCTGGGACAGATGAAAGCCAGTTTCAGATTGATGATAAACTGCATTCTTCGTCCCCTTTAAGCATGAAAACATTTATAAAGATCTTCAGACAACTTAAGCAAGCCTTGGGTGAAGATTTTTGTTTTAGTTGTTTGTCACTACGTAGAGCAAATTTCTACTTCACAAGTTGTGCTAAATAAACTAAAATATCTCAAAAGCTTTACCTCAGATGTGTCATATATTTACATTTTGTGAGCGAGGAGAAGTAGCTGAAGAGTTTGATGTGTTAAAGTGTATGGTATGTAAAAGTTGGGTCAGTAAAAGACTGAAAACAGATACCGATATTTTCTGACATTAAATTTAAATATCGTTATTGTCCGATATTAACGGTAGACCGATAATATCGGACATGCTTATTTAGAATTAATTACGCAAAGTGAAACTTCACTTTCCAAGCTGGAGTTTGATTCAGTTCACTTCAGTTCAAAAATACTTTAGTGATCCCAGAGGGAAATTGATTTTTGATGTTTAATGTATCATTTCTTTCATGCTAAATGTAGTAAGTATGACTGTTTAAAAAGTATTAACAATCTGCCCATAGCTAAAAGATTGGTGCGCATAGAAATAACACAAGGGAAAAAATGTCCAGAAATTGTTCTAAGTGTAACACTTATTCCTGAAACCGTCAATGTTGAATATTTAAAAGAAGTGAATTTAACCTGGAAACAAATGCATCATGTGTGTTCTGAAGGAAGTAGTTCCTTGTGAAACACGTTCGGTGATTCTGATGATTTTGCCTGAAAAAACAAAAAAAAAAGGACAATGCTTTTTCTCCAACCATCCATTTTTATCTGCTTATCCGGAGTTGGATCATGGGGGCCCGGATTTCCATCTCTCCAGCCACTTGGGCCAGCTCCTTCGGGGGAATCCCAAGGTGTTCCCTGGCCAGCCGAGAGACATAGTCCCTCCTGCATGTTCTTGGTCTTCCTTTAAATCTTCTCCCAGTTGGACGTGCCTGGAAAACCTCACCAGGGAGGCATCCTAACTAGGTGCCACCTCAACTGGCTCGACGTGGAGGAGCAGCGGGTCTACTCTGAGCCCCTCCTGGATGGCCAAGCTTCTTACCCTATCTCTAAGCGAAAGACACCCTGTGGAGAAAACTCATTTCAGCTGCTTGTATCCGAGATCTCATTCTTTTGATCATTAGCCAAAGCTCGTGAAAATATTAATGATGTCCCAGCCAACATTCAAGGTAACAAGAGAGATTTAGCTTTAACTTAGCAAACACGTACATTTCATTTTTATCAAGCCAACAGAGAACATTACACAACCTAATTACTTTTACATGAGATAATTCAATTTCTTTAAGCTTATTGGGACCTAATGAGGATTACATAATTGAATTTGATCATTAACCCTGTTGTCCAGACGTGTTATCTTTGGTTTCTGGTAGCCAGCAAAACAGGCAATCCAACTTGTGTGACAAAAAAAAAAAGCTATTTACTCTATAATTAAAGGCAATTAGCAAATCAATTACAGCTTGATCAAACCTGATGGAAAAGAAAATAAAAAGGCACGAGCTGTGACAAACATTACGGTCCCATCAAACACGAACCTCAATTATTGAACCTGGGGTTAAAGGGAAAAAAAATCAATTTCTAATCATGAATTGTCATGTCCCTTGTGTTCGAGCCGGCATACAGCCTATTTTTCAAAAAAAATTCTCAGCTATGGAGGGCACAGCACAGTCCTAAATTAAACTTGTAAATATTTGTCACTCTCAGCCCTTAGAATGTCAGGAGAGATGTATGGGATTCAATAGATGTGAGCCGCTTTTTTCCAGCATCCATTACAAATAGGCCCAATCAGTGAAAAAAGCCTTTGAGTTTTGGTTTGTTGATGTATGACCTTTAGTTCAAAGTTACTCCCCCTCCTTTTTTCTGTTCAATCTGAGTAATTTTCTGATTAAATGAATTAGATCCCGTGTGGTATATGACATTTTAATGATGTCATTTTAATGCTTTTACAGCCCTTGTTTATTCCCATCTTTAAAATATTCACCCTCTTGATATTACTATAATTAAGGCCAAGAGTAAATACCCTCACTAATCAGTGCAATTTTCCCTGATGGCAGCAAGTGCAATGTCATCGTACTCTGGTTATTCTAACACACTGCAGGACTGTAAAGTAATGATTACATTAATGGAAAATTCAACCTTTGCCAACCTAAACTGCCCTGGACCACACTGATAAGCTCAACCAGGTGTGCATCTAACTAGAAACAACCTCTAGTCTTGACTTTCCTCCGAAAAGTCAAGGGTCCCGTTTGATTTGGTGGAAACATTTCAAGATTTCATAAATCTCTATGACCCTCACAGGGTAATTTAAATAATTAAAATGTTAAAAGTCAGGTACTGCATTTGAAAATCATTGATCTTTCATAGGAGGTGTTTAAACCTTTTACCGAACAAGTCATTTATTTCGCCAGGCGCCACTATGACCTGAGAACAGCTAGAAATGTTAAAAATTGACTCCCTAAAGCATGTGATGTCTTTGTGATTTAAGTTTCTCCACCCACATTTACCTAAAAACTTAAAATTTAGGAGTAGAAAGAAGTAAAAAATACAGCATTTTAGCAAAGATCAATAAAGGGCTAGGACACACCACAACTGCTCTACTGCATGCTTCTATTAGTCCTCTTTCCCTTCCCTTGGAAGCCAATTCTTTTCTCAAACACAGTCTGGATGAAAGGCATGGTAAATCCTGGAGAGATCACCAAACGTGGCTAAACTCAGCTTAACTCTACATGGTTGTTTCTCTATTATAACTGAGAAATGGCTCTAGTGAGTGCACTAGTAACAGTGGGAAGGGGTGGGAGGCACCTGTGAGCACGAAACGACATGTACCCAACACAACAGTAGCATGAGGTCATCTGTACACAGCACAAGAATATCCGTATGTCACACAAAACACAACAATGCCAAAAAAATAAAAAATAAAAATAAAAGCCAGACATGGCAGTGAGGTAGGGATGAACCGATATGAAAATTTTGGGGCAATATCGATGTTAATATTGCTGTTATGGCTGATAACCAATATTTGCCGATACCGATATACTGACAATGCGTCTAAAATCAGCAGATTTCATATAGAATGAAAATGATTAAAGCTGAATTTACATAATGTACACCCACCAAACACATTTACGCTTCTGAGATGATTACAATCGCTGTCACACGACTAAACAAATACACATGACCCCCCTCACCCTCTGAAACTGATAAACAAATGGAAACAAGATGGAAAAAAAATTGGTTGTTTATATGGAACTGGATTAATAACATTGGCCAATTAATAACATTAATGATTTATTGTGCCTCCCTACAGTGAGGTTGAACATTCTGCTGTTATCTGACTTTCTGTTTAACCTGGAAACGGCTACAGGCCGAAAACTGCGGATACTCCACCCCCAGCCAATCAGTGACTGACAGTTGCTGATGTTATGTTTTTGACCCAGCCTGGTACTCTTCAAAGCAGGTACTGAAAATCGACACCAAACATGAACCCATTACAGATGGAAAGGCTGCCCAACCAGACCAAATTAATTTGAGTCACATTGAGTAGCACACCTGTAACCAGTTAAATATTTATGTGGACTACCAGGGTAATTTTCAGCAAGATGGCCTGCCAACCCAAATGCATTGTATCTAATAGAAGACGGACATCTTCTGTTGCACGGATGTGGTTTTGGATGTAGGAAGGCCGACGTGGACCAGAAAACAGTTGTTTTACAACCTTATGTTACCACCTGTGCGATAACTACGAAAAAGAACACAGAGTCAACAAGCAAAAACTGTAAAAGCAGCATTGAGTGGTAGCATAAGCGCTCATACTGTAACCTGTGGCACACCATATAACCACATCTCTTGCAGAAGGAAGGAGGTCACTACTGCAGTTGCCAAGCACATATGCAAAGGTATGGTTCCAATCTACACGGTTGAGAAATGTGGGCTTTGTGAGTTGGTGCAAACACTCAATCCACACGAACTATGAATTGAAATAAAAGAAATTATGCTGTATTGTTATGTATATCGTTTTCAGGATATAAAATGAGCTATATCGGGATATGAAATGTTTGCCATATTGCCCAACCCTGGTACAAACCAATTCTAAAACCTAAGGGTCATAGAGAATGAGGTAGAAAGTCTTTGCAGTGTCGCTTGGATGGGGTGATGGGGGGTCAATCCGCACAGCAGTTACTTACAATGACAAGAAATGTGTGAACAGTACTGATGCTGTGTGTAGCTTGTTCATAATAGCACAATGTTACCTTTTTTTTCCCAGACAAGGGTTAGCTGAATGTTAAATGCTTGACATAACATAGATCTAAAAGCAAATGCTGCGATGTGTAGCACTTGGAATGTGTTTAAGAGATGGGTCTGCTAGTGTGTTAGACCAATTCCTGTAAAATTAACTGACTTATATCATTTCTTATACAGTGTTTTCTTTTTTCATTTATTTCATTCAAAATAACAACAAATAAAACATATAAACAATAAGAATTACATAAAAAAATCTAATTTGAACGAAAAGGAGCAGAATGAAGTAAAACATCTTATAATTTCTGCCCCCTTTTCCAGAAGAAATAATCAATTTATATACAATTTCCATTTGTCAGACACACATACAGATTCATTTTAAACTTTTTCCTGTTCTAAATTCCAGTGCGATCATGATCATTGATTTAATTTACATTTTAAGAATTAGTTAGTACACTCAATTTGGTACATTTTTTGAATATATTAAATGAATGAATATATTAAATGGATTTTCCTACTTCCTAGTTCCTTTGGCTACGGCAGCCATCTTTATTCATGCTAACTCCAAAATACATTACGTTCTAGGTGAATATTGAATGTAAGTTGGTGGTAAAGGAAGAACCCAACCTAGTTTCTGGATTTTTTAGGCCTTTTTTTTGCATCTGCTTTAACCCTTGTAAGCATGTTTAATTTGTTCTTTTAGTTTCTTCTCAGCTTTAAAATGAGCTATTATTAAAATCAAAGTAAATACACAAGGTAACTTAGATCTATCTGAGCGATTCAACTGATGATGCAGATTAAAGTAGAGGGTTGAAGAAGAGGGAGAGAATTGATCCAGCAGAGATCATCAGCAACAGCAGTGTAAGAGCCAAATATGTTGTTTCCTTTTCTTTTGTCTTGATGTTTTAATTGATATGTGGGCGTGTCATTATTACTGGTCGGAATAAAGGTAGTGATGTCATTGTTGACATTGCGGAAGGGCAAACTGGAACCGCCGTGGCGTGAAGACGTTTGAATGGGAATGGAAGCGAATTCCTCCTGTCG
This sequence comes from Nothobranchius furzeri, assembly GCF_043380555.1. Taxonomy (NCBI): domain Eukaryota; kingdom Metazoa; phylum Chordata; class Actinopteri; order Cyprinodontiformes; family Nothobranchiidae; genus Nothobranchius; species Nothobranchius furzeri. The sequence goes on from NC_091742.1 coordinate 57,544,410, forward strand.
CTGTTTCACCTGGAATGCACTTGACATTAAACAAGAAGCATCGTCACAACAATTCCACGCTTAGGGCTTTTTTAATTTAATCAAATAGTTATTCAATCAGTCAACGTCGGATCAACACAGAGCGTCAAACAGGTCCTGGTCTAACGGCCTCAGAAGTTCAAGTAATGGACTTGACTTCTACAAGCAGTGTATCTCTTAAACCTGGCTGGCTCTGGTGAAAGTTTGTAAAACCATCATTTGCTAAGTGGTCTCTGCAAAGGCACATGTTTTAACAGTGGATCTCACTTCTCACTTCTAGTCTAGTTCAGGCTTTTATATTTGTACATTTATATGATCTAACATTTAACTTTGGTTTTATTATTTTTTTAATGAAATCAATCCAAGGTTGAGGTATGTGTGCAGTTTTCTAATAACAGCGGTGGTTTAACTTGCCAAGGCCTTTGAATTGAATCCTGGTTGATCCCACCAACATTTTGATTTGACTTCCTAGAAAAATAAATCCATTTCCTGTTTATTCCTGAGCTGTTTCAATAAGTCAAAAGAAGTCCTGCTTCAAATTGTGGCGCTGAGGGGAGATATATTTGTGCGACGTTGGCTAAATACCCAAGCAGGTGGTTGTTTGATGTATAGCTTGATGGAACAGATTGCTAGATATACTTGTGCCCCAAGCATTTATAAAGTTTTAATAATAGGGGTTACATTATCTAAAATATCTATTTAATCATCTTTTTCCTAACTTGTGATTAGAAAACGCTGGATAACTAGACTTCATTGAACCTGAAAGTTTTATTCCAAGTGAAACTAAAACTTCAGTGACAGAAACTTAGCAGAACGCACATATGAAAATGCAACTAAGCTCACCCTTGGTTTTCTTTTTCTGGACGGCTGACATTTAAAGTGCCAAGGCCAATATTAACACTCTTTATATAGTAATGTCAGGTGCATAGCAATGTCTGCAATAGCTTTTCAGTATTTGTCCTTTTTGAGACAGGTGACAAGGTGAGGACCCAGAAGTAGGAATATACATAAATAACAACCCAAAAAAACAGGGTTAATTACTCAATGCAGGGGTCATGCATGGGTAATCTGTCACTGTGAAGAATTACCAGACAGCATACGGGCAAAACTGAAAAAAAAAAAATATCATGTGCAAACAGTTCAGTCAGTTAAAAATCTCCCAGTAAAAGTATGTGAGAGGGAATCAAGTGGCTAGAAAGGTTGACAATGGTTTAAAGACAGTCTGAACAGAGGAAAGTGCCAATATTACAGAACTTCTAACAGACGAAAATAGGCATTGGAAACACAAATCCAAGAACACAGGAAGTTTGCATACAGCTGATGGAATTAAGATAAGGCATACCATAATTACACAAAATATAGGGCTTATTGGGTTGTGTTTTACATATTTTTAGCATTTGCCATCACTTTACAATTGCAAATGCTGGCCACCATGAATTAGGGTTGATAAAGGTATGTTAAATGTAATTGGTCCACATTGCCGGCAATAAGTCGGGCTCCTTACTGATTGGACTCCTCCAAGGCTGCCATTTGTTACTGATTCTGGTCATAACTTTTATGGACAGGATTTCTAGGTGCAGCTAAGGTGTTGAGGGCATCTGTTTTGGTGGCCTAAGGATCGGGTCTCTCCTTTTTGCAGATGATGTGATCCTGTTGGCTTCATCAGAATGTTGTCTCCGGCTTTTGTTGGAGCAGCTCACAGCCGAGTGTGAAGCAGCTAAATCCGAGACCGTGGTCTTCAGGCGGAAAAGGATAGAATGCCTTCTCCAGGTCATGGACGAGGTCGTGCCCCAAGTGGAGGAGTTTAAGTATCTCTGAGACTTGTTCAGAAGTGAGGGAAATGTGGAGCTCAAGATGGATAAGCAGATTGGCACTGCATCTGTATTGGCATGGATACACAATGAATAAGCAGCTTCACAAATGTGTAACCCAACCATAATTATACCATTGTAGCTTTATATGTGTATGCTCACATAATCATGGGCATGAGCACAATGGGGATGAATGAGGATGAAAGGTTAGAGTAAAAACAACATTAAAGAACTGACTATAGAATTCTCCAAACCATACATGATACTAGCTCATCAAATGCTTTTATTTTTGTAAAAAAAAAAATAAAAAAACTCAAGCACTGCTGCCCTTGGTATTATTCAAAGAAGGGTTGGTTTTGCCAATTTTAATAATGTCTCCATTACAGAACAATTATGAATGAACAGATTCAATTCTGGGACGAATATGGAACTTCAAGAGGTAGTGTGTAGTTTCTACACCATATTGCCATGCAAGATTACAAAAACATTACGGTAAATGCTGTTACCTGTGGATCAGACAGCATGAAACCTCTGCATGACTCCTCAGACTTTGATGGTCCTTCAGTTAATTACACCGACACAATGCAATGCTGATGCTAGTTTTCTGGCGCTGTAGTTTCCAGATCTGCTCGGGGTCCTGCGCCTGCCGATGACATCATCATACTATGACAATACTATTGGCCAAAATATATTGCATCTTGTTTTCAATTCTGTTCTTTCACATATGTTTTGGAGTTTAGCAGTTTTGTTATTAAATTCATGTTTCTTACTATCTAAATGTTTTTGAACGTGGTAACGTAACTTTAGTCGCACATGCAGCCAATTGTCTAGTGTGATGTCATCAGCAGGCGCAGGACAGCAGGAAACATGGCATCTAATATGGCGTCCCCAAGAGACGCTAGCCCTGTGCACTTTGTACTTCAGGATTTTTATAGTTATATGTTACAAAGCCACCAATATTTTTCAACACTGGATGTCATTATGTTCATTTTCAATAATTTGATGGATATTTCAGGAGATTAATGGTAAAAACTATACTCTTTCAGTACTCTTGGTGTTTCCAACTTTGCTGTTTCTCTCTCTTTTGCACTGTTTTATCAAAGATCTAAATTTAGTTTCAAGCACTTTGCTCTGTTTTGAAAATTGCCATTAATATTAAGCTTGTTGTTTCCGTAGCCATCATATCAGAGGAAGTAAGAGGAAAGTAGGTTGTTTGAATAAATATGTTTAGATATTCTCTAAACTGTGTTGTGCCACCATTTCATCATAAGCATGTAGCTAATGAATCATTCAGCAGTCTGGATTCATCATTCATTGTTGAGGACTGAATAGAGTCTTAGTGCTTCAGCAGAGATGCTTCCTTATTAATCATTCAGAACTGTTTTTTCAGATGCTTAGTGTAGAGATGGATTTCTACAGAAAATGCCAATGTGAAGCAGTTTTTGAAGGTGCTTGTGAAGTTCATAGTCTTGCATCATCAGACGGTCCCACGCCAGGCAACAAGCTGCTGAAAGCTGATTGAATATGACTAAATAATTGTTTGTTTGTGAAACAGCTTGTGCTGACATGCTAAAATAGTGTTTTAAGTTAGAAATGCAAGTGAAAGTAACATATGCTGCAGCGATCAAGATAAAAGTTTGGTTCACCTGCTAGCGTTGACTTGTCTTTGCCCTCAGACTTGGGGGATTCATGTTCAGTTTTCTAATCTCTATCATTTGCAGAGCAGTTGCGCTCACACGGTTCATGCGTTCTACCTAGTTTCTGTCCGTTCCAGCTGGAGTAATATATGGGATGATTTGGAGTGAGGGAATCCTAACAGCCTGCTAAGGTCAGAGAGGAGACGGAGACTTCTTTATATGGGTTGCTCATTATTATTTTTTCACCTTGTTAGCCTTAACACACGGGTGAAGCTCTGTTAGCAGGACCCCTCCGCTCTGATCAATGCTTGCGGATGGCTGAGGAGGAAGCCAAGCGAGGCGGCAAGAGCAAGGCAGGAAGTAGGAGTCAAAAGCAGAGTTTGGGGGGTGAGATTTGGGGGTTTTGCCCATCGCGGTGATGTGAAATAATTGGCACAGAGTACACGACTATCGTTACACTGCCTTAGCTGCTCATCATCCTGCCTTGTTAGATCTCTCACGCCATCGGAGGGCATAAGAATCCTCTTATCAGTGAGCCACACTAACGTAAGTGTTTTTCTATTCCAACTTAAATTCCGGAATCCCAAATGCGACACCAAAGCCTGTTTCTGGTTTGTAAGTGTACCATTAAAAACACGCTTTCAATTTGAGAATGCATTTGTAAGAATTCATATTGTAGAATAGTTTTTTCAGTTCTCTGTCTTTGATATTTGTTTAGTCTAAAGTTTTGTTTGTATGGCTTACTGAGTCCTGAGTTAACTGCATGAGAATTTGGGGAATCCCACAACATTAAAGCCCATTAAAGAAAACAATGAGCGTAAAGACGCATAACTCATTCAAGCAATACATTTCATTACTTTCTGTGGTTTTGTTATCTTTGCAATCATTTTTTTTCAGCATAGAAACACGACTGATTGGTGCAGCATTTATGGTTCTTTTTCAGCCAGACTATTAAACAGTGGGAAGATGCTTTGTTGAATACACAAACTCCAAGAGCAAGAGATTTATATATTATTGTTGAGGAGTCTTAACAAAATAATTCAATACAGATGTTTACCTACAGTGATCCTATTTCCATTATGCCTAAGTAGGCATGTTAACACAGGAGCTGAAATATTTTGGGTGAGACTAAAGTATTTTTATTGTCATGTTGCAAGAACTGGACAAATCATTAAAGGTCATTACTGGCCAACCTTAAAGAGGGACTGCACACCATTAGAAAACATAGCTCCACCCCTAGTCAAGATTTGAAAAAATACTATGAAAGTGGGTGTGGCCAGGAGGCACGGAGTGGCATGTGTGGGGAAATTCCATCCTGGGTGGGGAGTAGACGGAGACTGTACCGATGACGTGAAATTGTACCAGTTCCAGTCAGTCACAAATTTAAAATGCAGTAGCCACAGTTCAACCCACAGGGGGCAGCACTAAGACATTTTTAGACCTAGATTCTGGATTTAATCAAGTTTACAAAAACATGTCAAGAAATGCACAGAAAAAGAAAGATTACATTTGTAAAGACACATTTATACAGTTTATAAGCAAAAAATGTTATTTTAGGGTTTAGTTACTCTTTAATTTAATAGCTTATAAGAATTATAGAGAGAAATAATTACAAAACAGTCTACTTTTTAAATTACGTTGGAAGGAAGGTTGCATTAAAATGGATTTAATTCTCAGCCGGTTAGGGGGTTGGCACTTTTCTTCCTTAAAAAAATAAAATAAATAAAGTGGAACAATCAGCAAGTTTGTAACATTGCCATGTCTCCAGCACGCTAACACTGTAAACATTACCATTTATCATTTGTAATGAGACACGAGCAGGCAAAAAAGCTCCAGAGTTGTTTAAAGAACCAGAAGTTATCTCTTGCATTCCTAAGAAGTCACAGCATCTTTTTGTTTTACTCTCGGGTGAAGCAGGCTAGAAGCTAATGTGACAATGTTAATGGTGAGTTAGAAGCACGTATTTAAAAATAAAAATATCTCATGCTACTTTTTAAATGAGCAAAAACTCAATGTTACAGTGAAATGTTTGTGTGAAGTTAATTATCTGCCAATCGTTGGATTTTATTTTATAAGTTGAGTCGTTCAGAACTATAACTTCAAGCTAACTGCTAAATAACCACATTCCCTCCAATGCTGAAGAAATTTTACCGTAATAATTATAGAAGTGCCATCATAAAACACCCAAGAGGGCTAACACCAGATATGACAATGTGTTTAATCTACTCATCAACTTACAGACTTCTTTTCACTTGCCATCTAGAACATTCTGGCACGGATCCATAACTCGCAACAGCCATGAAACTCACAGAATAATAGAAAGTGATTTTTTTTTGGACTGCAATAACCACAGGATGATATTCTTACTTCATTCCTACATCATGCACCTTTAAATTATAGCTACCAAGGCTGAATGAATCACAAGTAATTTATAAATGTGACTAAATAAAAAACACATTTAGTCATGGGTGAATATGAAAATTTATAACATTGCTGATCTGTGTCACAAAATAACATTTAATGAAGTATGCAATTACTGCACTGATGTGTGCCCCTTAATGTAGGCGATATGATACTTAAAGAGACAATGTGTAGTTTTTTACCATTAATTTATGGAATGAATGAAATGATGCCCAGTTGTTGAAAAATACTGCCGGCTTTGTAACATATAATCATAAAAATCTGGTCTAAGGTACACGGGAGTGGGTCTAAGTCTCTGGGCGACACCATATTAGATGCTATGTTTCCCTCTACGGGAGCCCATGAAGGCAAAATGCATTTACTGATTCGTAACAAATGGTTAGAAAACTTTCATCGTTGTTTTACACATTTACCTCTTCACTTGTTGCCAGTGATGAAAGGGAGTCTCATGTGTTTATTTTGCTAAAGTTTGCACTCCCCAGGGCTTTTTGACCCTAATGGCATCCATTGGTAAGGTCTTATTCCAACACAAAAATACGGCTTGCTTGCTAGGATTTAGGTATCTACTGCCCCTATATCTAGGAAAAATACACACTGTCACTTTAAAGGTGAGGGAGACTCATTCAATCAATACATTTGCAGTGGTCTCTGGTAGGAACGAATGCCTTGCAAGCGGTACGCGGGGCAAAAAAATGCCCAGATTTACTTATATCAGCGCAGACAAGTCTGAGTGGTGGCAGACAACAGGTTTGGAGTCTTACATCCCGATGTCATCATCATCAGCCTTTATTTATAAAGCACTTTCCTTCCACCACAGACGAACCAACGTGCTGTACACTCACACGGAAATAAAAACACTACAGACCTGGACATCTTGCCTCAGACTGGATAACAGCAACGCCTCTGACTTGCAAGTTTGATGTTTTTCTGTGTGGTAGAGTTGCTAATGTTAATGATTAGCTTTCACTAGTCGGGACGTTCTCTGCTGTTTCCTGGACGCTAAACCAACAACAGCCTTTCCTGTTGCGAGTCAAGATGGGTGAGTCCATGAGTGTTAAGTGACGGCGTGATGTAGATCCGTCAGGATTTTCTAATCCTAGAGTTTCACCATCTATTTTCTATCAGAAGCTAATGCAGGAGATAGGCGTAGGAGACTAATTTCATGTTCAGCCTGTATGAAAAACTCAAAGTGACTGAGTATAATCAGGAATGTTCAGTAAAAAATATTTTTTCAGTGTTCCACACCTCTAAAAAGGCTTAGGTCATATCAGCCATTGTCCCAACACTGCAATGTGATCATACGTGCACACAGTCAAGAAAACCTGAGACCATGATGCACAAAAAAGGGGCGAGCTCACATATATACACAACCTGAGACAGATATAGAAATTAATGAGCTTTGCTAACGTGTCACAAGCTTGGTTGAAGTGCAACCAGCTGCTGTCAGAGAATCATTAATGGGAGGTGTCGACTTCACCGACTCTTCTCTCCGACACTGCTGAAATGGTTACTGACTAGGAAGCCTGCACGGCTCGTAAAACACATCAAATCCATGCAGCACACCTTTCCCCCCCATTGCTCATCTGAAAATGCCATAAATCTGTGGGGTAAAGGCCATGGTTCATCACCTAACGCCCCCTCCCTTCTCCTACGTCCCTGCACACACTCCCCACCTCCCCCTTCATGTGTCTCTTGCAGCTTCGCCTGTTTGCTGCATCTCATTAAAGTTTAGTCTTGATGATCATGTGCCACATCACACACCTAACCTTTAAGGGGTTTTTCTTTTTTTTTTTTTATTCTCTGTTCGTTTCCCATCTTGTTTGGGCTGTGAAACCTCATTAATTGACTACAGTCCCATGAATGTGGCATTTCAGCGTGATTTAAGCCCTCAGTGAATCAGGACCCCGAAGTGTGGAGGGAGCCGTGCTAATCATGATAAGTGATTTGAGCCCACTCGTGCAATTCCTCGAGGTAAGCCTCTTTGATGTCCTTCGCTTAGCTGCCTCACTTCCTGTGTTCTGCCAAGCTTGCATTCTCATCAAGACCCCACTTGCTGCTTTAATAATGCTGCTTTTGCTTTCCAGGGGGTGGTGGTGGTGGTTGGGGGAATTCCTCCAGTAACTGGTATTTTGCAGTAAGTTAGATTGTATTAGGGAGAGGCCACTTGATCCGAACTCAAGATTAAACCTGATGTTTCAGTTAGCACCATCGGGTGGATACAAGGAGACAGATGAGAGCGTCGGCCACCAGGTGGTCACCCGTATGCTTTCACTCTACCACCCACTCCCAAATTCCTCGTCTCTCTCCCCTTCTCTTTTCTCCCCCCTCAAACACCAGCCAGCAGGCATGCACTTGATGTGTAGATGGCTGGAGAGTGCTGACTTTGCATAGTGCTCTAAAGATAGAAGATATATGGTGGGGAGGTGGCGGCGAGATGGAGCACTCTCTTCTTTCCTGGAAGCGAGCCAAGCTCGGGCCTTCAGCAGGTCTGCTAATGATGCCGCGTTGCCAAGTGGCGGGATTTTAAAGGCTATATATTACTCTGTCGGCTGAGAGGAGTCGCACCTGAGTCGCTCGTGTCACCACAGGCACTGACAGGTGTCAGGTGGCAAAAGACGGCCTGCCTTAAATTGGCCAAGTATCACACACACTGCAGAGGCAGAGCATTGTATGTGTAAAACCTTGAGAAGGAGCGTCTCTCTCTCTCTCTCTCTCTCTCTCTGCTGGTCGTCTAATGATGGACAGTTTCTGAGGCGCCCCTCACTTTTGGCTGCACTTTGGACTTTGTTCGGGTGTCAGCCGTGCTGTGTGTGTTGGTATGCACCAAGCGTGTTTGTCAGGATGGGGAGCATGAATATCTGGCATGTTGTGTGTGCGTGCACGTGCGTCTGAAAAAGGCCCGAGGCACGATGAGCCATCAGGTTAAGAGTACAGTGGAACTCTGAGCAGTCAAGTCAGTCAATATTTTAGCTGCAACTCCGAGTGACTCACACAGGTTTTAGTTTCTAGACATTATATTTTAAGCCAGGAGAAGAAGCGGTTGCATACCGTCTCACTGCTGTGTGCTATGTTTTTCTCTCCACCTACTATTATTTGCAGGCACCTTGACAGCTCATTTTAAAGGATACGGTCGTGATGTGGTTTGGTTTTTTTATTCAGCTCGTTGCTGACTAGCCTTGAGTGATAGCCTCCAATTCTGCACAAGGTATTGACAATTTATGTTAACACAAGTGTGATATCAGCATCACAAAGCAATGCTATTAATCACATACTTTTATATTCCGACTTTCATCCACATTGTTGCCAACGTTGACTATCACATTTAGCAAGTTTCCAGACCCCAAAAAGGCAACTAACAACTTTGATTACACTTTTCAATAAGGGTCCCTTTATTTGTTAGTGCATTTTTAAAGGTGTGCTTGACTGAAAAAAAACCTTTTTAATAATTATTTCTGATTACTGAGTTTTTCATAGACTGAACATGAAAACAAACTTATACACCGATCTCATGTTGTCTTCAGATAGAAAATAGATGGTTAAATGCCAGGATTTTAAAATCCTCATATTTATGTCATACTGTGAATTTGCATTCATGACCCCACCCATCTTGGTTTGTGCCCGCCCACAGGATGGCTTTTTAAATATTTGGGCAGCGAGGAGAGAGAGCGGAGAGTATCTTTGTGACAGTGACTTTGCAACATGACTGAACACATTCTGTTACCACATCAGAAGCGAGGTGTGTGCTAATTCAGCCCATCTCAGCACCAGCAATCTTCTGCATCTGAGAACAGCTGCATCATGACTTTTTATTTTCTTTATGACTCATAAGACATTGATTTACACTATAGAGAGTAGTGCAAATATATAGAATAAATGGGTAAACCACACCTTTAAAGGGACATTATGGAAGTTTGACAGCCAAAACATGTATAGAAATAATAAATTTATTCTTCATACATTCTCCTGCAATGCCCTTGTCATGTAGAATGAGTCCTGGCATTTTTACTGTGATTGCTTGTTTTTCTGTAAAATCACAGAAAAAGAGAGATGCTCGGGTCGAGCAGGCTGCTTCATGCGCGTTCACGCTCAGGCATAGCTCGTAGCATTTGCTATCCATAGCTTTAGCAGCAGACAGAGAGGTAGTGCCAACTCAGCGACTTTGTCGCTGTTTCTAACGCCTAGTGATGAACCTAGCTACATTTCTGAGGACCCTTAGCTACTTTCTGTAGAACTTTCTTCTAGATATTTCCTGCAAATTAGCAACAAAATAGCCATTTTCGTTTCGAACCGTTCTTTGGTCTGACGTTGTTTCAGGTGTCATCAAGGATATAAAAGTTACAAATACTGTGAATGTTACTAGCTCACCTTGTAAGATGTCTGCCTCCCATGCTGAAGACCTGGGTTCGATTCTGGATGTGAAAATAATTCATTTACAGTTTCTTTTTCACATTAATGGTATAGTTTTTTACAGTAAGATGCCCAAATTTTTATTTAAGACTTGCCGAACGGCATTGAATTCACAGATAAAAAATATGTTGGTTCAACTTTCAGTTTGGAACATTTTTTCAAGCAAGGGAAGGGAATGATCTGAGCATCCAGGAGGACTGACCCGTCATAAACCTTTGTCGGCTGTGCTGAAGAGAAAGGTACAGAACCAAATTATTTAACTAATTAGCTGCGCGTTCTCCTGTCCTCTGTCCGCCGGGCCACACACACACACACACACACACACACACACATGGGACTGTCTCAGCTGTTATTTTCGTTAAGGAGTGTGCATGTACAGCATACGTGCCTCATGCACGAGCCTACTATTGAAGCTGCCGTTATGCTCTTGGCCTGAGGGGGCAATCGCGAGCATAAAAATTCAAAAATCCGTAAAGTCCCTTTAAGTATTAATAAACAAAGGGTCCCTTTATTAACATTGTCATTTTTGGTATATATATATATACCGTAAATCCTCTAATACAGGCCTCTAATACAGGTATTTGACTCAAGCTCATCAAGCTCCAGGCCTTTATTGGAAGGAGGACCAGAATTAGAGGCAGGCCTCAATTTCTATTTGAGCAAAATGAACTAATGGTTCGCTGGAGTTTTTGACAATTAAAATTGCGCCCACATTTTCAAAGTTAAACACATTTCTTTTAACAACGGTAGTTTCTGCTTCAGCCCTCTCCCCCCTCCCCCTGCGCAGCGGCCGCAAACTCACTGATGCGCCTGTAGCCTCTCGGAGTTCCTGCTGCTCTAAACATTAAAATAATTATTTCGTTTTCTGTCCCTCACTTCTGATTACCTTCAATGGTGTATGTTTGTTGCAACCACCAGGTACAAAAACTAACTTGTTTTTATGTGACAATTTTTCTGTCCTGTCTCTGTTTATTATCTTCCTGCATCTCCTCTCAATCCTAAAGGAAAACTGCTACCTGGCTTCATATATATTCACCTTATGAGTTACCTTTGAACTGCAGTTCTAAAAGATCTACCGACCGCAAAAACAACGGAGTGCGCGCTGCTCGCCGACCGCATCAGTGAGGTGAAATTATTGGAGGACAAAACAGGTGATGCGCCCCGCTCCACAACAGCAAAACACATCAGGCACCAATAAAAGAATAAAAGACAGAAAACATAAAAGGAAATGAGCCGACATGAACGATCGCGTGTTAAATTAGTTTTTGAGGTGGCGACATCTGATTTGATAATGTTACTGTGGCCGTGCTCAGGACGCAGATGTCTGGAGCGCGTCAACAATCAGAGCTTTGCATGCGCAAGCTAGTTAAGGTTAGGATGGGGGTGAGGGGAAGGTTAAATTGCAAGAGGGTAAACGTCACAATTTGGTTAAATGTCAGTTTTACGGCAGGTGTCAGTACCGACGCTCTGGCACAGCGCGTTGCCTCCTGACGCGCAGGAGCTTGTCACCAGCTGACAGCAGGCTGCTTTCTTTTCCGTGGACTGCATCTTGCCGGTCATTATCACGTGACAGCGACTAGTCGATGACAGGCATAAAAAGTCACTATAGAGCGGTGAAGTCGACTGGTGACTAGTTCATACAACCCCTACTGCTCCCCAGAGTGTTCTGCAGCATAATCAGCACGTTCTCTTTGAACTTGATATCAAATTTTCGCCTCCTCTTCATCTCCGCACCGTTAAAGTTACCCCGCGGTCTATCACTGGCAAATCAAAAGTGAGACGGATGACACAACCGCCCCCCGTACTTGCTTGTTACCACATTCCACCCGGCCACAATAAAAAACCGGGCATTATTCAACTCCGCCGACTCCGACACCGGCCAAAATATGATACCCGGCAGTTAATTAAATACAGGCTAATATTAGAGGATTTACGGTATATATATATATATATATATATATATATATATATATATATATATATATATATGTTAGGGCCATGACTCGATTAAAAAATGTAATCTAATTAATTAGAGGCTTTGTAATTAATTAATTTAAATTAATCGCATTTTTAGAATGTTTCTGTTTTAACTTAAACTTCTGTTTTCAACTTTCAGACACGTTGCTTGTGATTGCTGACAGAGTAGTGAGAACACGGAGCGTTCTCCCAGCGGCAGCCAGGTGCCTGTCGTTTGTCTGACTACTTTCATAAACAACTGTTAGAGCAAAGAATTATTCTGTCTGGTGCTTTCTGTGCTGCACAGTTGTTACGTAAATGTTAAAAATTTAGGTTACCGCAACTTTTGTAAAGTTTCCGGTGCCACCGGGCAGCTGCAGCAGAGACGATCTCTGAAAAATGTCCGCGACACGGACTCCGTTGTTGTCTGGAAGTTTTTTCCAAGTTAAGGACAGAGGCGGACGGGTTTCCTAAATCCTGCATCAGTCCAAGCAAGGCAACTTCTTTCTGTTTTTAATCCGTTTTAGTAGCCATTAGCACTGTGTATTGTTGTGTGCGGCAGTGATATCGGTCTATGAGGAAATCGTGCAATGACAAAGGTTCCGCCTTGCTGGAAATGCAAGCTGCGATTAAATGCGTTAATGTTTTTTTAACGCGTTATTTTTTTCTAATTAATTAATCGTGATTAACGCATTAAAGTCACGGTCCTAATATATATGTGTGTGTGTGTGTGTGTGTGTGTGTGTGTGTGTGTGTGTGTGTGTGTGTGTGTGTGTGTGTACTGGATTGTACCTAACCCTAAAGCCTAGTTTATGCTTCTGCATCAGCTCCACAAGGGAGACACACACATTAGCAGAAATGTTTTACTCTGACTTTTCCGTCTCCTGGGGACTGTTGCAGAGCCATTTCCCTCCGGGACAGCAGAGGGTGTAGCACTGTTCTGGGATATCCTGTCACGTATCCGGTCCAAGATAGTCCTTTCACTATTGTGTTTATATTGTGTTTTTTGTATTCCAGATACTTTTTAACACAGACAAATTTTCCCCTCATTCTCCATCTCTTCATGTGCTCACCACCTCTAAACCTACGTTTCCCATAATTTCCATTCATGAATAAAACTTTTGCTGCACATCTTTATACTCATCCGTGTCTGCTGCTAGTTACTGCATTTTCAGCTTTCTTATGTTTTTGAGGACACAATGGTGGTGCTGTTGACGAAAGCGGCGTCCTGACCAATAGCAAGCTTGCATTCTCCTTCTCGTTAGACAGATGTTTAGAAAAGTGGGCTCAACTCCATCTGTCCTTGCGAGGCTGCTGGAGAGCCCTCGCAATGGATGGATAATGGCGTTGCATGTCTCCGCACTGACACAGACGCATAAACAAGGCTTAACTCTAACTGTAACCATAACCAGTCTATTTCTAACCCTAACCTTAACTAAAACTTAATTCTCACACGAACACACCTCCAAAACAAGTAGAGCTCTGTAACATTGTACCAAAGTGAGGACTGGGCAAAATGTCCTCACTTTGATGTATTGACAAGTACGCACACACACACTGAATGAAAATGTACATTTTGTCGTTGAGACAGTGGCTGTAAAATTGGCTAATAATGCACCAACAGCAAAGTAATGCTAAAAAAGAAATCAGTTGAAACGTGCCTAAAGATTTTTTATATTAGTACTAAAATAAGAGGGAAAATGAAGCAAGAAATGATTAAAAAGGCAGATTAAGGATTTCATTAGAACATTTTATGCATATATATTTTTTATTTTGCACACTTCCTCCTCTTTGATCAGTTTTCTAGTCATTGTGAAACAAAATTAGATTTTTCTTCTATTTGCTTCTTGTTTCTATTGTCTGTATACTCTTCTGCAAAAAAGTGTTTTTTATTTTCTGTTTTATGAACATTTTGAGCCAATTAGACTTTTTGTTGACGACATCTTCACTACCAGCTCAGTGGCCTAGTGGTATGTGTCCGCCCTGAGACAGAGATCAGGGTTTGATTACTGGTCGGGTCATACCCAAGACTTTGAAAAAAATGGGACCCAACGCCTCCCTACTTGACACTCAGCATTAAGGGTTGGATTTGGGGGTTAAACCACCAAATGGTTCCCGAGCACGGCTGTCACTGCAGCTCACCGCTCCCCCAGGGGATGGGTCAAATGCGGAGTACAAATTTCGCACACACATCTGTGTGTGTGACAACTGATGGGACTTTAACTTTAACTAATGTCACATTTATTTCATCTATTAAATTTTGAGATGATACCAGATTTTGGTCTTTTGTCCATTGTCCAACTCTTCTTTTTTTTTTTTCTTCGTCCAACTCTTCTAAGATAGTAGTTTGACCCTGGAGTACGAGGAATAAAACAGATCTGTGTGTACATCTGTTTTTTATTAAAAACAAATATGCTGGTATTTTTAAAAGAGACGTACCTAAAACCTGCCAGGCTGTATATGATGTGGTAAATAGTTTACCTTCTGATCCCCAACAGCACACCAGCTAAATTAAAAAGTGCACACAAGTACAAAAAGTTTTTTTGCGTTGGTCTTCAGATGGGCGAGCTCCTGAGAAATGGATCACTCTTTAGCAGCTTCTCTCTTCTTTTTTTTTTTTTTTTTTTTACTCTGGGTAATGCAGAAAAGAGCCTCGAGATCTTTTATGTGCACACGCAAGCAAAAAGCTGCATTAAGAGGACAGAGAGGAGATTTTATAGGACCTGATGAGGAAAACCAGTGCAGGAAAAATGGAGAAGAATGTCTGTTTTTCACCTCCAGAAAGCAGAACTGCAAACACCGGTGCAGGCTCACCAAATTTAAAGCACTTTACATGAGAACTTACCAACAGTGGTATTACATTTGAATGCTATAATGTAAAATGTGTAACTCTGAAACATGTAAAACACTGATTTCATCATTATTAAGATGTATGCAGCATACTTTCTGTGAATGTATAAGCATGGGCGCACGCATGGTGAGGATATAGGTGAATTGGTATTTTTGAGTCACTTTGTCTGCCGTGTAATGGTATTGTTGGGGGAGGGGTGGGGAGTGATTCACCATTGTGCTTCCATATCTCTGTTGCCAGCTTGGCTGTCCCTTCACTGCTGATCTGTGAGATTTAGAATTGCTCCCAGAGTGCTTTTCTAATCTTTCCTCTTTCTTTTTTCACGGGAAATCTATCCCAGCGGACAAAATATTTCCCTTTGGTGCCTTCAACTGATGTTTTCTTTTATCTAAACGCAATTTGAAAATAGAAGGAGATGACTTTTTCCAGAGTACAATTTCTTGTACCAAACTAAAAGTCTGTTTCACTTATTAAGTTTGTGCACACTTCATGATACTTGGTCTAAACTTAAAGGGAAAAAAAAAGAATAGCCCACTGCTAAGTCAGATGTCAGTGCAGCAGATTTTTAATAAGCTTGTTAATTTCATTAAACAGAGCTTGAGGGATTTCTGGGAAGAGGTGCTCGACATCTCACATGCATAACAACCCCGGGCTTCAGTCTGCTCAGTCAGGGGTCTGCCAGCTCAAGAAAAATTACACTCGACAATGGACAGTCTGCTGATGAGCTGTGCTTTCTTCTCTGTGTTTGCCTGACGCCCAATTAGCATTGAGAAACAAGCTAACCCATAGCTGCCATTTAGCCCAAACCACCAACAGCGCCTCTAAGATATCGGGACATGACTTAATGAATGCAATCAACAATAATTAGGGGGAATGATGGGCTCTGACTCTGAAGCGTCATTAAGAAGGAAAGGCTGGCGATGCACTGCCGGTGACCTCTACCTCTTTAAACATTTGCTGCCATCAGGAAAACGGACCTCTCGTGGTGCCATAATCTTTCATGTAAGACATTTCACAGAAATGAAATATTTCTAAAGGGACTTAAAGAAAGAGAAATGAGATGAAAGTCATTCAGCTGGAGTTGGGAGAGACCTATTGTTTAGTTTATTTTGGCTTAAATGTTAACAGTAATCCATGTAAAAGCAATAATATAAAATTATTGGCAACTTATAAAATTCAGACCAGTTAAGGGTTGAATATGGAAGGGTTTAATAAAAAGCTATATTAAAAATAATATAATACCTCCACGGGGCTTTTAGTGTTATGCAGAATAAAGGTACACTATTTCCTTTTAAAAGGAAATATGTAATAAATATATAATAAAGGAATGATTTAATTTTTTAATAATCAAATATTTATTTTGACAAGCCTGAGGGTTTGTTTACATCTACCAGCCAATAGAGGGTACCGTTGTGGGTTGCCATACAGTCCACTCGGCACAGCGAGGCTGGCATGGTGGAAAATGATGGACTCAGCAAGTCAAGCAGCTGCTTCTGAGCCCAGAAGATGCCCTAGCGTTAAATATTGTTGAAACATAAATTTAGTCCTTACCCTTTATGAGTCATCACTAGGGCTGGGGGTAAACGATTATTTTTAAAACGATTATTCTGACGATTATTTTATCGAATAGTCGACTATTCTAATGACTATTTAGAAAATTAATCTAATGATTATTTTTCTATTGCACAATTAACAAAAACCAGAAAATCTCAAATAAATTCCTCAAAAAAATGGATAAATTCTTACTGTAAGAGAATAAACACTACAGGCCTTCCATTTTGTATAACACTGCGTTTATTGTGTTGGTTTTCTGGTGACGTGTAGAACCTGGGAGTGCAGGCTGCTGCCTGAGAGGTGGTAGAAGATGGAGTGTCTCCATGCTGCTTTGTTTTGGTCACTTATGTGCGTGAGGCGAGTGGTCTTACATTTTAAACTAAACCGAAAACCCACAACACTCTAAATGTAATAAAAGGGAGATCTACACCACAAAAAAGATGAACTCTAAACCAAAACGTAACAGCTTATCCCAACGCAAGAAGCTGTTAGCGAAGATGCTAACAGTAGCTTTACCAACATTAAGTTCAAGTTACCAAGTTTAAATAAACCAAAAACACCCAGCAGCAAACAGACCAGCACGGAGGAGAGACTGCTACCACCAAAACAGCTCTCCTCATGTCTGAAAGAAGCTCCTTAATGAAGGGAGAAGCGCTCCCGGTGATTTTCTACATCTGCGACAGAGACGGAGCAGCGCACATCTGACCCCGGAAGTTGTTGTCCGTTGCCGGGAGACGAAGGGGCAAAACAGGAAAATAATCTAGTAGTGGACGGACGTTGTTCCGGGTCTTCGGTATTTGGCGGAGATGTTAGTGAAGGCGGAGAAGAGGGCGAACTAGAGGAAAAACAGGCAGATTCCTCCTCTATTTACAAACTCCTGGGGATGCAACAAGTGGGCGCGGTGCGTCGACTTCCGGATCTGACGTCGACAAATTTTTAGAATCGAGCCGTCGACTTCGTCGAGGCTTCGCCACAGCCCTAGTCATCACTAGACATGGTGCTAGCTGGCTGGTCACTTCATAACGAGTCCCGGCAGGCTGGAAACTTTGTTCTATTGTTGCAACTACAACCTTCACACACTAGATGTCTCCATATTCAACCTTTAAGTTGTATAGACATGTTTTAGAAGGTCTACAGATACTGTTCAATGTTTTTTAATGTTCTGTGTCGAATTG
This sequence comes from Nothobranchius furzeri, assembly GCF_043380555.1. NCBI lineage: Eukaryota > Metazoa > Chordata > Actinopteri > Cyprinodontiformes > Nothobranchiidae > Nothobranchius > Nothobranchius furzeri. Next base: position 57,562,240 of record NC_091742.1, read on the forward strand.
GAACACACCTAAGTACATGTATGTGATTTATGCAAATACACCCTCCAGAAAACCAAAGATTAAACGTTTCACATCAGAGTATAATAACAATTTTTCTTCCATGGAACAAAACATTGCATATGTTGTGCGTATACAACAACTTAGCTTTCTTTCCCCCACCCCCCCCCACCCCCCCACCCCCCGCTGGGAGGCAGCTTCACCTTGTCAAACTGTCCAACCCGCCTGTCATACTTGTCAGAATATTTCAGAATTCACATGAAAGGCTGACCGGCAAGGTGATTCACAAAGAGCAGCTGATACAGGCCCTTGACGTAAGGGTGTGAGTCATGTAGGGGTATCGCTCTACCTGTTCTTTTTCCTGCAGGTAACTGATGAATCATCAAGATATCAACAATCCAGAGTACTGATTGGATGTCCCATCCTGTCGTCCTGGGGCTAACTTGATAATCTGAGCTTTGCAGATGACTCGGTGCTGTTGTTCCAACCTGTCAAACAAACACAAGTAGGACCAGTTGGTTTTGATATATATTATTAGGGTAAAAAATAGAATCCTGATAATTGACAAGAACAATACAAAACCCATAAGACTCAAGGAAATAATGAAGGACATTGAAGACTACTTACTAGGGATGAGCATAAAGCATTTTTGACGAATATGAGCATGACACGAGTAAACCTCGTAAATATCTGTAATCGTGCTGAAGGAAAATCCTCATTGGGTAACTGACTGTATTCACGCTCTGTGATTGACCAGTCACATAGAGCGCCCGCCTCTCCCTACACACAAAACTCTCTAGCCGGCCGGGAGCTCAGTCCGTCCGGCTCATCCACGCACACACACAGACAGTAACGGATCTCGCTGTGCTTGCTTCACTGTTGCTCACATTTCTTCAGTTTTCCCTAGGTTTTCTTCAGCTCGCCTCTTTTTCAGTTGAATATTTAAAGTAACTTTTTTCATAACTTACATGGTGCATTTGACAAGACAGAGCTGACGTGCTGCATCTCTACCTCTGCTCTGGTTGGGTTTTTTATTTTATTTAACTCCCTCTCTCTCTCTCACACACACACACGCACACACACACATGCACTCACACACACACGCACACACACACGCACGCACACACACACACACACACACACACACACACACACACACACACACACACACACCTCAATCAACATTGCTTTGTTTAAATTTGTGTGGGAAAATGCCAAGAACGTTAAGAAAAAAATCTGTTTAATCAAATTAAAGTTAAAAATATACATATAAAGTTGTGTCTGGTTCTAGCATTTCATATTTCCTAGTTCCTATTGCATGAGTTCAGATGTATTAATCCATGCACTTAAATATTAATGTTCTGATTTTATTGAAACACTTGTTTTGTAATAGTTCCTTTACTATTGTGATTAAAAATATTTAATCTCAATTCTGAGGCTGCTCTGTAAATAGTTTTTAAATAAACAACACACATACCAACTTCTGATCAATCCATATAATTTCAGACTTACAATAATATATTGATGAAAACCACGCCCACTTCCGGGTTATGCCACGCCCATTCCTAGTCCAGATACAGATAATTTAGTTGGTTGAACAGATACAGATACAGAGAGTGGTGTACTCGCTCATCCCTACTACTTACCATGGCAACACTGTCAATAAGCTAGGTGGGACAGTGGCGTTGCAAGGCAGTCATGGGTTCCGAAGTAAAAAAGACCTGCTTTCCAATCTGGACAAGTAAGTCCAGAAGGTAAGGGAGTGTGAGATGGGCAACAGTGCTGACACCATCTCACTACTGTTGCGGTTCTGACTTGGTTCAAAGTTTGTCGTCTCTCTGGGGTTCCCTGGTGGCCCTGAGCTATTGCTTGCTCTGCCCATCGGCACACAATGCCTGTGCAGATGCAGTGCTCATCTACCCTAAATTGTAGCAGACTGGTCATACTCTTTAAATCATTCTTCCATTTTGTTTCTTACCTTACTTCATCTGACCAATTCTACCCTCACTACTCTCAACTCCATCATCTATCTCTCTAGGCTAAACCTAAATGAAAAGAAAATGGTGAAGATGAGTTCAAGGAGTTTCTGATGTTGGGATGGCCAGACAACAAGTGCACTTCAACAGATTACAACATAGGTGGTCTAACTTGAGCTTGAGAGAATTTCCAAGGTAGACTTGCTTGTTTTTTTAAGACATTAAAGCTGATGAAGGAAAGAAATGACTAAAAGGATGGATCAAGATGGAAAATGTGCCTGGTGAATCAGAACAGATCTCTATCTTGAGTCATTCTATGTGATGCGCCAGCCACCACAATATTTAGATCCTTAGAGTTGATAAAGATCTGAATTAAATCCCACAGTTAATCTTTCAAATGGGAAATGTATTTAATCCCATATGCAACCTCAGCCAGTGTCGAGACAAGTGACATTTGGAAGAAAAAGAAGAAAAAAACAAGAGTGAGTGATCGACATGAGGGGAAGAGATCTCTGATTAAAGGGCCATGGGTGTATTCTTATGAGGCCTGAATATGAAAAGATGTGCAAGGCTGCAACTGTTGTGAAAGAGGGAAAAGTTATTAGTTGCTGTCTGAAGTAATTTGTATTAAAAGCAGTTTCTATCTGAATGTCTGGGAGTGTGAATGCAATTAATGCCAGTGGGTGTGCTGTGAAATATGAACCGACTGGCAAAAACCATTTCCAGTGAGATTCACATCACAGGGATGCTGTCTAATTTAAGATGAGTTTCAAATTTAAGGGTTGTTAATGTGACAAATAGTCAAACGTGACACCTATGGCTTCAAAAAAAAAAGTTGCTCAAATAACTTCTTAATAACTTTAAATGCTTGAATTAAAAAAGGATTGTAATAATGAAATTAAATGGCCAAAAGTGAAAGCGTGTTGTTTTAACGTAACCATGCTTTTAAACGCGAGGCACCAGTTAGTGTGTGTTTCGATCAAAGGATTTGCATTCAAGGATCTTTTGTAATAAAGAACGGAGGCGGCACGATTTGTGCTTTTTAATAAACAACTTATGCAGCCAAGCTTTTAAGGGTGTAAATCGTAATGCAATTACAAAAGGCAAATTAAATGTTTCTTCAAGGCTGCTGATTAAACTTGGATTATACCAAAAATTACCCCATGTATAATAGCAGAGGCTTTTCTATGCATTCAAGCACGTATTTTCCTTTTAATTCACGTGTTTAATATTAATACTTGAAGGAGGGATGTGCTTTTCCTCAGCTGCAGGATGATTTTTAATCAGCTCAGCCGTATTTGTTCTGTTCTCGATACAGTTTCTGCAGCTTTAATGCTTTTGAATTGTTTTGAGGCCCAGAATTACAAATCTTCACAAATGTTGTGTTGACATGTATGACCTCCGCAAATAATAGGGGAGTTAACAATAAAAGTTTGCAGGATTGAATAAAGTGTCAAAGGTTTTGATTTGGCCTCCGAAAATCTTTTAGGCCTCTTTAACCAAACTGTTCTCCGATATGGGTTCAAAAGTGCCTCAGGCCGTTCATAAACCACCAACCATGTTAGCCCCATTCAGCGAAGCTTTGAGCTTTCATTTGTGAAGCTAGTTCTGGTTTTCCTGTATGTACCAAAGGCAGTGTGTCTTGAGCTCAGCCCAGAACCCCACAGAGAGCCTTGATTTCTACAGATTCACATGATTTACACAAACTGAGCAGACATATTTAGTGCACAGAGAATGCACAATGTTTGTGTGCAAAACTGTTTGCTATAATATTGCCCCCACCCTCCCAAGAAAAGAGACATTCACACTACCAGCGTTTGAGAAGATAAAGGAAAGGTAGGGAGAGTGTGTGTTTGTGAAATTGAATTATACATTCTGCTGTCTGACTCAGAGTGGTGAGGGAGCTCCTTTACACAGTGAACGTCTACTTTTGGTTCTGTGAGATGTAGTGTCTACTGACTGCATGATTGTTTTCCACAGTTCACTATTTTATGCCTAGCTTGATACTGTACTTGAACAAAACTATGTTTAAAAGGAGCAAAATGTAATAATTCCAAAAGTGAAATAACCACTAAACTGACTAATGTCTCAAGGATGGAAGGAAGGTTATACTGAAACAGATTTTAATCTCAGCCGGCTGGTTGGTTGCCAGTTTTTCTGCTTTAACCCTCCCACTGTCGTAATGGGTGTGACCCCGCGAGGAAAGTTGACCATTGAGCAGGGTTGATGGTTTATCCTTTGGGTCCATGTGACAGGGGTGAGGAGTGAACACCACCTCACCCCGTCACATGGAAAATCAATCCTGCTCAATGGTCATTTTTCCTCGCGGGGTCACCCATAAAGACAGTGGGAGAGTTAAAAAGAAAGAAAGACAGGCATAGCTACTGTTTATAACTGTGAGTTTGTAAGATTGCCGTGTTTCTGGTGAGCTAACTGTCCAGCACTGTTATTTGTAATTCAGCACTGCCCGGCAAAAAGCTCCAGAGTTGTTCAAAGAACCAAAACTAGTAAACAGGAGCAACCTAGAAGTTACTTCATGTACCCGTAAGGGGCAGCGGCATCTTTTTGTTTTCTCTAATATCAAGTGGAGCAGGCTAGAAGCTAATGTTGAGCTAACAATGCTAGAAGCAAATCAGCTCTAAAAATATCTCAAGCTACCTTTTACATTTACCAATAACTCAATTTTACAGTGAAATGTGTGTGTGAAGTGAATAATGAGTCAGTGGTGCTGTTTTAGTTCTTTTAATGAGTCGTTCAGAACAATAACAGCAATCTAACAGAAAGATGCACAGGCACCATGTATGCAGGCGCCATCTTGGATGGGTCTCCATTCACCCCCAGCACATTTATTTCTACAGAGGAAGATGCTTACCCAACTAAAGAACACATTTTATTACACTTTTTCACAAAATTGGAGACAAGGTATGGCAAGATGTTTAAATACAAATATAATTAAATAAAAGAAAAGATAAAAAAACACTTTTCTTTCACATAACCATGTTCGGCAGAACAACTTCCGGTTCAAAAGGCCAACGGATCCATCATCCAATCAGTGATGCCTGTTGTTGCATCATTGGTACCTACCTTTTCCGGTTTGTGTTTTGTTTTTGTGGTTTTCAATTTGGTTTTGCGTTTAGTGAATTTGTTGTTGCGCTTTTCAATTTGTTGTGCATTTTGTGATTTGTTTTTGTGTTTAGTGAATTTGTTGTTGCGTGTTTCAATTTGTTGTTGCATTAAGTGATTTGTTTTTGTGGTTTGCACTTCAGGGCCACCGTAATATAATATTCCACTCCTTCCAGAAATCCAATATATACCCCACCGGGTGCGTCCTCTGTGGACAAGTAGGAGCCCCCTTCTCCGTTCTCATTGTTGAAAAAATTCTTATTCAATAACCAGTTGATCAAATCCATGATTAATAAAAATAGTTTTAGGAGGAATGCAGAGAAGCTCTCTGTAGGTAGACAGGACAAGAGCCTTGGGGGAAAAAAGATAAGGGAGAGAAAAGATAAGCGTCTGTACTCTCCGGGTGCCGGAAGAAGAAACATCTAGTCTTCTACTGCTAATCTGTAGCTGACAACAGCCATGAAACTCACAACAGTGAGAAAGTTTTTTTTTTGCTTAACAGAATGAACTGCAGTCACCACATTTGACCACAGGATGGCAGTCTTACTCATTCTTACATATTGCACCTTCAAGCTGAAGATGCTGTGACTCAGTTTGAACAGCAACTGGCTGCCAATTGGAAGGTTGGCAGTTAAGATCCTGGGTTTCCCCACCACATGCCAAAATGTCCTCAGGCAACACTTTGGGTCCCATAGAGCCTCTGGTTTACAAAGTGATTTATTTACAAGTGTCACAGTATAAAGCACTTTCAGAGGTAAACTCTCATTCTAAATCATCCTGATGGCCAGTTGCACAGACTGTCTGTTCTCACCGTATGCCTCCATTAAATCAGTAAGCTGGGTTACCTCTGCATACATCAACCATTGCTATGTTTTAACCACCTTATAGTGGCTCGGAGGCTTTTGGTTGACCTCCACCCTCGATGCTGCCTTGGTTCTTTCTGAAATCAAACCAAAACACCACCAGGTACCCTAAAAAGCCCCGTGTTCCTGTTTTCACAAGCTGAATCATCTGGTTTTGTGACTATGAAAAGTTTCATGTGATTCCAATAAAAAGCTTTCCATTTAGACTTGAATCATTGTTCGTTTGCTCTCTTATTTATTCCTGAGACTTGCACTCACAAGTGGGAGTACATTTGAACCCCTCCATGTTGTGCTAAAATCAATCCCTCCTCATGCTTTATTTCCCATCTCAAAACCCCACAGCAGGTCTCGTCCCTGCCATCTGCTTTCTGGGGTAAAACAGGAAATCTGCAACTTATCGATTGCCACAGACCAAACAGGATACGAGAGGATGAGTCCTAAAGAAAAAAATACAACTTCAAGGAGATTAATTAGGCAGTGCAAAGATTTTGATTGGTATATAAAATTGGAATGGTATTTATGTGAAAGAGCCAACTCAGGCAATCAAAATATGTTCTGCCATTTATGTGCTCAAGTTTTAGGGGATAATCAAAGGGGCTAGTGCTACTAGGGTGCCAGGAAATCGTTTGAATGTGCTGAGCTTAACATACACTGCTTTAAATTAGTTCTCACACTGCTTGGGTGCTGATCAGTGAGCCGTTGTGCTGTCTGAACACTGGCTGGTTTCAAACAGATCGCACAACCGACAGTTCATGTGTTACACAATGTAACACAAGCTGAAACCTGGACCTAGACAGAGCCATGTGTGAGGATGGACAATCAAGAACAAAACAACTTGAGAATAAAGGTCTAAATAAAGCCTATCAGACATTTTGTGATGTGGTCTGGACAACTTTATTTGATGCCTAATTTTAGGCCCAATATTGAATGATGGGATGTTTCTCCAGAGTGCTATTATTTGGGATAACTAGAGACGTGCACACATGTTGAACAAACATAAGCAAAGTGTCTTATTAAATTTGGTGTTTTGCTAGGGATGGATTTTAAATATGTGGTTCACTCGTTTAATCACTATATTTGCAGTGGTCTCTAGTAGGATGTAATGCCTTGTGAGTCATACTTTGGGGAAAAAAAGCACCGGTGCACCTGTCTCTGGAGCCACATCACAACTGAGCTTTAGACGGCAGGATTTGGACTCTTATTTCCTGATTTTTGGACAGCTCACCTCTGAGTGGCTAACAGAAACATGACTCTACCACAGACTGCAACGTTGCTGTTTTATTTCCACAAATAAAACTACACACACACACACACACACACACACACACACACACATATATATATATATATATATATATATACATACACATAACTGTAACTTATAATTAAATGAGCTATATATATATATATATATATATATATATATATATATATATATATATATATATATATATATATATATATATGAGTGATTAAATGCCTTGTGAAGTGAAATAACGGGAATTTCCAGGCCAAGTCCATCTTCTTTTAAAGACGCATCCCTGGTGTTTATAACAAATCAAACCATTTCGAAATTGGTTATTTAAATAGGACATGGATCGTTTACACCAATGTTGCAAAAGGGGGCAGCTGTCTGAGGTAAGATGGCTGCCACATTGCTATGTCGCTCTCCATTGGAAACATCGCGGGTGAGCCATCTAGTGTTTATTTACATATCTATGGTTTTCTTCTCTACTGTCGATTTTCTAATCCTAGAGTTTCACTGTCTATTTTCTATCAGAAGCTAATGCAGGAGATAGGTGTAGGAGACTCAAAGTGACTGATTATAGTCTGAAAAAATGCTATTTTTTTATTTATAGTTTACGTGCAGATTTTCAAGGATCTTAATGAGATTTGTGTAGAATTTAAATACTAACAAAGCCTAACCTGAAAAGTCAGAACAATGAAGTCATTGCATCTAAACCATACAATGGCAGGAAATGGCTCCAGGACCTGAAGAATCCATTGAACAAAGCCCGTGTCTTTTGATTGGCTAGCAATAAAAATAGCCTAAGTCAAGAAAAGAACCATCATTCCATTAATGATACCTGCACATGTTGACCATAGGTAAGAGCTGGTGTTTAGATTCATGCTTAAAAAGAAAGTATTATAGGGTAACATGACAACCACGCAGTACGACTCAGGTGTTAGGAGATTGTTGCTGTTAGAATTTTAACTATACTACAAACTTTACATTCTTGAGTGTTTACCATGGATTTCACTGTTCATAATTGTATTTTAATTACTTTTTTCCAAGAACTTGCAAGTGATCTTCCTTTTTTTAAGGATAGTCTACTCCTGACTTGTATCTCTGGATTTTTATTCAAATTGTCTTTTGGATTCTTTAATCAGCCAACTTTTTAAATGAGTACATCTTTACTCAGTCTATAGTAGAGACCACAGCCTCACCTGCAGCCGAGGATGGGTGTGTGCCAAGGCTTTTATCAGGATGAGCCCAAAATCCTTTCCCACAGAAATCAATGAAACCTGTCGATAGCAATTGATCTGCGAGGTAAGGATTGACCCAGTTGTTGAAGGATTAGAGATTGGGGGGAGGGGTTCCTGTCTTAATGTCTCAGGGAACCTTGACATAACTGAACACATCTTTTCTCTGCTTCCTGGAATTGTTGCTTGTTCGCTTCCCCTTTCTCCAGGAAAGCAAAATAAATCTCTTCACCTTTGCTCCTCAATATTCTTTATTATTTGCTAGCTCTCCAACATATCCCGTCAGCCCTGGGACCTCCTCCCAAAAGGAGATTCCCAAGACATCGACCCTGGGAGGTGTCCAGGAGCCATGTCTAAACAACCTCTCAACGTGTCAGCCTGGTCATCCTTCAGAGGAAACCTATTTTGTATGTGTGTATTGTTTCTGTCATTACTCAAAGCTCATTACCATAAGTGGGAGTTAACTGGTGTATTTAAAGAGTTGTTTTCAAGCTTTTAACTCTCTTTACTGCAACATTCAGGCTCAGCACTGCAGACAATGCCCGGATCCATCTGTCAACCTTCTGCTCATTGACTCACTTGTGAAGCAGACCCTGATATACTAAAACTCCTCCAGTTAAAGTAGAATCTCTTTATCGACCTGGAGTTGGAGCTGGCAATCTACCCTTGTAAAGGCAGGCCTGGGAAGGCCCCTGGAGTCCCACAGGAAGAGATGGTGGAAGTGGACGGGCTAGCTTGATCTGTGACTCAAACATAGGTAAGTGGAACAAGATGAAATGTTTATTTACGACATGTGTAAGACACCCATTGTCACAACAATAACTATAGCCAAGTAACTTATTTTTAGATCTGCCTTTGATTCATTTTCGTTAACTCATTCACTGCCAGCCGTTTCCTGATCGGTAAAGCCCTTCGCTGCCAGCGTTTCTCGCCGTTTTTACTGTTTTTTTAAGAGTCACAGAACGTTGCACGCTAGCATGATGTCGGCGCCAAAACAACCAAAACAAAGCGGAGACTCACCTCTTATATCAGGAAGAATCTGTGTGTTTGGAGCGTTATCCATTCTTTCATAATCCGTAGTTGAATTGTGATCGGCAGAAGCTTTTCCGGTTCGTGCCTCACCTTTTTTTACAGGAACGGCCCAAAACGATATCCTAACACATAGATTTCTGCTTCCTGATCACGTGACGTGTGACGTATGCGGATGAAGATTGGCTTCAGAGCTGAGATGTTTGTTCTCTCGGCGCGGGGACTCGTTCTGACGCCCAAACAGTAAAAAAAAATGCAAATGACGACTTAATGCAATAAAGGAGAAATAGCCGGCTCCTACCACTTCACCTTTAGGACAAACTACCAGAGTCCCAAAAAGAAAATCACCAATTGAATTCACAGACAACAAAAGACGTTTGTACCTAGAAAACGGCGACTGTTATTTAACGCTATCTAGTTTCCTCTGGCTATGACGGTCTCTGGTTCCAGTGGAAGTGAATCCAGGGAATTTACCCAAAGGGAGGGTTATGCGACTGTGTTTGCATTTAAAACCAAGCTTGTTTGCAGATTCAGTATAACTGCTTTAATGCTCATGTATTTTTATGCCATATTATAATTGCAAAGCACTTCATTGATAGTGATCAACGTTGAATTGGGTCCCCCACAAGCCATTTTCTTGTCAATCGATCTAAACTAATCAATTTCTCCAAACCAAGATAGTTCTATCTACGAAAGGTAACATTTCTAATTTTCCACAGAACTCAACCTCACACAATTTAGGTATTTTTGTAATTAAAACAATAAGATACATAGAAATAATAGGAATAAATCCTTCAACTTATTACTCAGGCATAAAAGAGACTAACGTCCTAATTTCATAAGCCCTAAATTAGTCTCCGATGTCTCGCAGGACCGCTCATGCTCAACAAAAGGAGAAAATCTACCTAAGAACGTGATAACACCAAATTGAAAAAGTTTCAAAACATAAAAAGTCTGTGAGGTCTCTGTAATTACAGACGGTCAGTGCTTAGAAGTATCACTACAGATGAATTAATGAGCGAGTGCTCATGCGTGTCGAAGTATAATGCTTTAGGTTCACTGACTGATGAGATCCATTACTCTTAAAATTAAGTTTAATGTTGCTTTGAGCAGCAGGTGATTTTGACCGTCAGGGTATGTGCCTCGCTAGCTTTGCAGTTGTAAGCATTAATCACCAATGATAGACACACGCACGGGTTAAGGCGTGTGCATGTGCGTGACAGGCATGCTTCGATTGTCGAGGTGTGGGTAGTGTTTATGAGAAGTAACGTGGAGATGAAATCCCAGCAGCATTTAGCACAGGCATTAATGGAGACAGAGACATTGAACCAAAATGTATTATTCAGCACTTAAAAGCATGAAGCATCTGCTTGGAGCAGTTTAAAGCTTCTAAACAATTTCAGTGCTGCTTAATATTTCACATGCTTACTGATGGGAAAGTATGTTGCTGCAGGAGTTAATAGAAAAAGTCTCATTGAAGAGTTTGGAGAAGAGTCTTCGGAGATTGACGAAAGATCAAATAGCTCCTAGGCTTGATGTTTGGGATACTTCTGTGACAAGAATATAGACTTCCTCTTGTATTAATGAGTTTTATCTCTAGGTTTCTGTTCCTTCTCTATTTCTTCAAACAGACAAACACAGAAATGTTTTAACATCTTTTTTTTCCTCTGTCTCTAGACCCACACGCTGAAAACAACTTTATTAGGCACACTTATTCAGAAACCTGCTAACAGCTAACTAGTTACTCATACTTGTGAATCTTTAGACTGGAAATATGCATGAATGGAAAAATATGTTATTTGTCCTTGGAAAGATAATGTGTTAGTAAAAAAAAACATTGTAAAGATATCAAGGGGAAAAGTTCAAATCTAGCATGCATATGAAGTCCTGCCAATCAGTGTTGAAACACTCATTTAACCCTCTCAGGCTGAAATTAAGTTTTGATAAAAGGACGAACAACTATGTCTTTCAGGGGTACTTCTGAGATAAAAAATGCTCATGAAACGTATGTGGGGTAACCAGGTAGGTTTTAACATTGCACATCTGCAACGCCTGCCTCCAGAGGGTTAAATAATTCAAGGCCAAGTTCGCTGAGAAACCAATTCCTACTTTTTATTTCTAAAATGTGTTTGGTCACTCTGAGTTTTACATGCAGGCTGAACGTAAAAATTGTCTTATACACCAGTTTCACGCATTAGCCGTTGATAGAAAATAGACGGAGAAATGCCCGGGTCAGAAAAAGTCACACAGATCAACATCAGATTATAAATTTGCATTCATGGCTTGTAACGGGGAAGGCTGTTGTTGATTTAGTGTAGGAGAGAGCAGAGCACGTCTTGACTAGCAAAAGCTAACCATTAGCATTAGCAATGCCACCATGCAGCAGAACTCCTCTAGGATCGTGTGACTTGTGGAGATAAAACATGAATGTTACAGAGCTACAACGCATACCCATGTTACGTGTACCCATGTTTAAAATGGCTGCCTTGTGCAACTTGCGCTGATTTGAAACGTTGTTTGTGCGCATTCCCTGAAATGAATGCAATTTGTTTGCAAGCTGCAATATACGATTAACCAGTAGGCAGAGTTGGCAAGCAAGACACGCTCGTTATGGTCCGTCCGTCTCTGGTTTACAGGTCTTTCATATTATCTATGTCAGGTTGAGTACTCTGTGGTGCCCCCCTAGTGGAATACTCCAGTACTACATACTACTAATTATGTGAACAAAGACACAGCTTGTTTCCTGCAACAACACGAGGTTAAAAAGCAAGTATATTTTGGCCGTTACAGTCAGGTTGCTGTTAGCCAATCAGAGGTGAGATGTCAAAATATGAGGAAATAATAAAGACTCCAAATCAGGGGTGGGCAATTATTTTTTCCATGGGGCCACATGAGAAATAGAAAATATTGTGGAGGGCCGCAGGCCAAAAGGCTGAAGTCAATTATGCATAATATTAATGGTATTTCTTTATAAAAAGCAGTAAATACCATTGTTTCTTCAAGCTGGTAAGAGTAGACTATATGTTATAAATGAGCAAAAAGGAAAAAGTGAGGTTGGCTTACAAAAATGTGATTTATTCAAATTTCCCAAGGCAATGGTAAACAAAGTGTGCACATTTGGTTTTTGTTAAACATTTGTGACTTATATTAGTTAACAGTTTCAGTCACATTCACTCCAAAACACATTCTGAGTTTCAAATATTGTTGGAAAGAGGTTCTTAGCATTCTACAGACACACAGTATCGTCTGTAAAATAAAATCACTGAACTGTGATCTTGAGAAAGAGGTTTAAAAAAAGTGTCCCAGTTCACTGCTAGTTGCCTACATTTGTGGTCCAAACACCTTATTTTGTGTTTTTAAGCAATTTTTTTCTTATTCAGTGAGAGAAATCTAGTCTCTGCTGGGCTTTAACGAGTGCATCAAAGTCAGGTTGGATGTCTGAGGTGGAGAAGCGAAGCACAGCTGACAAATGATCATCAGTGAGAGAGGATCTTTACCTGGATTTTGTAAACTTCATCATTGAAAATGTTTGTTCACAAATGTAGGTAGAGCTGAAGAGAACCAACATCTTCTGAGCATGTCTCTTCAGGTTTGGAAAATCCTCCTTAAGAGAAGAGTAGAAATCCAGCAGAGATCCTGAATCTCTGCTTTCGAGTCCCAAACCCTCTTCAGCACTTTCCCCAGGCTGAGCCATCTGACAGCTGTGTGGAGTCCTCCACAAGAGCCACAAACTGTCTGTGATTCATCGCCCGCGCCCTGATGAAGTTTATTATTTTAGTAACAACATCAGTAACATGGTTGATTTTTAGCACTGACTTGCACAACACATGTTGGTGTATAATACAATGCAAAAACACCTATTTTTGATCTGCATCGATTTCTGTCACTTTATCTTGCATGCGTTTCAAAAGTCCGACATTTTTCCCTGTAAAGCCGGACGTACACTGTGCGACTTTTTCACTCGCAGCACTCAGCTTCAGCTCAAACTGTACGACTTCCCCGCAGAGCAGATCTCACGAGTCATGTGCTCACACTGTACGACCCAGTTCTCGCATGCGACCTGACTGCTCACACTGTACGTCTGGTAGCAACACGTCGGCCCTAAAAATGTGCTAAAAATAGCAGTTTTTACTCAACACGTTAGACTTTTTTGTCTTGTTTTGCCTGTTGTCCTTCGGGAGTGCTGCTGGAGGACACACAGGGATTTATGGGGGTTGGATGAGGAAAACGAAATAAAGAAAGTAAATCTGTGTTTTGTGATCAGTTTAATTTGACATGAACACGACAAACACACTTTCTTGACAATCTTTGTGAGTAAAAAAAACGTGTAGAAACAAAAACGAACAGCGTGTGTTATTAGGGAAATAGCGAGCGACAAGCGTTGATGCAGGATTGCGCGCGCATGCGCCGTGAGTGGTTCTGATACTTTTTGGGTCGCAGCTGCTCGCAGCGCCGCTTCAACAGTGCGATACCCTCACGAGGGACGAGCGAAATATTAAACACACCAGAGTGCGACCTCACGACTGCTGATCGGCGGCTGGTCACGTGGTGTTAATCGCCTCTCGTAACCCCCTGTACACTACACGACCGCTCGGCGCAAAACTCGCCCCGATGTCGTGGCTTCTCGCACGACTGGAAAATCGGCTCAAAAAAGTGAAAAAGTCGCACAGTGTACGCCCGGCTGTGACAGTCTCTCCCATTTCAATCCCAGAGTGTCCATGCACGCATTTACCTCTGTAAAAAGATCACTCCCTGTCGTTGTCCCTCTCATCGACCGCATTGCTGCCCGCTCCTCTGTGAGCTTGAAGTCCGTTATCCCCCGGACAAATACGAGCAGCTGGGCTGTGTCCCGGACATCACAGCTCCCGTCTAATGAGAAAAAGTCAAAACTTGCCACTTCACGTTGCAGCTGAAGCTCCAGGTTCCCCGCAATATCCTCGATCCTCCTGGTCACGGTTCGCTGTTTTTAGCTATTTTGTGGGATATCACAAAGCTGGTCCTGGTTGCTGCATTCCTGGATGTGTGAAGCTTAGTAAAAAAGCCTTGCTGCTTTTGCAACTTTGCTAGCAAAGCTTCGGATGTCCGTGCCCTCTCAGCATCAGACAAGTTCTTGTATTTTTCCGAGTGTTTCTTGTCGTAATGCCGACTCAAATTGTAGTCCTTAAACACGGCAATCTCCTCCCCGCAAACCAAACACACGGTTTTACCTCCGACTTCAGTAAAAAAAAATACTTAGCAGTCCAATTTTTGTTGAAAATCCTGCATTCGGCATCTTTCTTTTTTTTTTTTTTTTTTGCATGAGCGGACATTTCTCAGGCTACAATCACCATGTCAACCGCGGGCACTTGTTGCTATACGTATTGCGTCATTGTGCACGTAAAATACAACTTCAAAATAAAAGCAATGCAGCCTTAGCCCATGCATGAGGTAAAATGAGAAAATACATTTATTTTGTAATTTCCAATTAACCTTACGCGGGCCGGTCAAAGTCAACCAAAGGGCCGGATGTGGCCCGCGGGCCGTAAAATGCCCAGGTCTGCTCTAAATCATGTCATTTTCTGCTCCCCTCTCCTCCGACTAACTTTTACTCACTGAAACAGATGCTCAGAGACACCCCCCCCCCCCCCCCCCCTCAAAATGCATTCATTTATACTAGAGACCATTGTGTTGAAGAAAACGAGTGGGCATGGTTTTTCACATATCCCTGGATCTCATATCTAAAGTTTTCTTACATAGTTTTGAACTGGAAACTTCCACAGTGTTAAATAAAGTGATATAAGGTCTTAGAAGCATATTTTTAAATTAATATCAGATCAGACTTACACAACAATAAACAGTAAGCTAGAATTAGGTCTTCAACACATAATCTCTGAGAAATAGGTGTAGAAGTGGAGGGCCTCGTGTCTGTGATTTGCCTTGGGCCCCAGAATAACTAAATCCACCTCTGCATACCCTATTTCTTTGTGATTGCACCTGTGCGTACCACGATGTGTGAGATATCTTTCACAATCTGTTTTTCCACTTGATTTTGCATAAAACCCATTCAGCTTTCCACGTCCTTGTGTCAGCCTTGATGCCTGCCGGACAAATAGAAGTTTCCACTGAGAATGTTGCTGTATTTTAAGAAAAAAGCTGGACAAAAACACAAAAAATTTTTTTTAAATAAATAAATAACATCCTAATTCCATCACTCACCAATTCCATGCCCTGAAGGAAACCACTGGGGAAGTTTGCATTTCCAATTGTATTTACCTCCACATTGCCTGAGGCGGAAGAGTATGCCTCAATGCACTGCAACACCGTAACTGCAAACAACCCCAAGTTTATCTAAAGGTCTTCAGTGTTTTTTTTGGGTGAACTTTGGTGAAACATCTATAATATTTGATGCATGACCGATTGAGACAGCAGAAATGATTGAGTTGGATAATTACAGCTTGTTTATGCTTGAATTTTAACATATTTACTATGCAAAGTAAAATCTGACTCAATTTGAACATGTTCTTTCATACTAGAGTGGAACAAGCTGAATACCAACACAAACTGACACTTAAGCCCCCTTCAGACAGGCCATGAAAAACGGAAATGTTCGGGACTCTGTCCTTAAGACCTTTGTGTCTGAATACAAACATCTGATTAAACCGGACGAAGTCCCTAGTAACAGGACCGGACTTGTCACGGACAGGGTGGCTGCTTCAGACTGGTGAGGTCGAGTTCCGGACAGGGAGGAGGGGGAGGAGGAGGGGACCAGGGGACACTGTGCGCACCTAGATAGCTCGCTCCTGTAGCATGCGGCGAACCATGGTAGCTTGCTTCCTATGGTACCGTCTCCTAGACGCGCAACGGAGCACTTCACACCGCTTCCGTGATTCCTTTAACCATTGAGCTTCATCATCCAGGTCTCTTACGCATCTTCGTGTGTGCAGAATTATGCTTAACAGAAGTCCGATCAGTGAGAGGAATTCTATCTCTTCGTCAGCCATGTTTGACTGAATAGCTTTGTTTGGGTAAATGACGCATGTAAGCCCGCCGCACTATGTTTACGCAATATCCAGGTACAGCCTTCCCTCCCCCTCAGACATCTGGAACTTTTCCCTGCTGTGTGAAGGCAGCCGAAAGGACAAGTTCAGCTACAAAAGTGGTGTGTCTGAAAACACAGTTCTGGTTAAAAACCGGACTGAATTGTCCACACATATTCCAGAATGTCAATCTGAAATTGGCTCAACATATACGGGGTCCCCCTCCCTCCTAAAAGCAACATAAAGTTAGACAACCAACACCACATCTCATATTATGCATACATAAACTTTAAAAAAGATATATTCAAAATATGACAACTGTTTCAATTTGAGTTAGGTCAGTGGTACCAAACAAACTAAAATATCGCATGAACTAGAACTCAGGTCTGTCATGCTTTGACATTTTGAGTGAGAGGAGGAGTAGCTGAAGAGTTTGATGATTATTATGTACTTGATATGTAAAGATTGTAATTAAAAAATACAAACTGATACCAACAATTTTTGATATTACATTTGAATGAAAATATCAGCCAATGATATTGGTATAGTTCATTAATATCAGACATCACTACTATAAAGAAAGAAAGAAAGAAAGAAAGAGAAAGAAAGAAAGAAAGAAAGAAAGAAAGAAAGAAAGAAAGAAAGAAAGAAAGAAAGAAAGAAAGAACCTCACAAAAACAAAAAAATCGAAGTATAAAAAATTTTTACAAAAATATTGTTTAAATTATTTTTTAAATGAGAAAATAAATTAAATTTGTGATTAAAAATGTAAGGAAAGGGAGATAGAAAATGACTAGAAAAGTGGAAAATCAGTGGATCCTGGGAAAGGCAGAATAAGAGCAGAACAAGGAGAGGGTGGTGATGAAGGTCACACCAAAACCAGCTTGAACAAGTGAGTTTTCAGCTGCTTTTAAAGGAGACCATTGAGTCCACTGATCTCAGGCTCAGGGGGAGAGAGGTCCAGAGTCTGGGGGCCACAGCAGCAGATGATCTGTTACATCTGGTCTTTAGCCTGGTGCTGCACAGCCAGTAGGTTACTGGACCTCAGGGACCTGCTGGGGGTGTAGGGACAGAGAAGATCACCAATGTAAGATGGCGCTTGTCTATGTAAGGCCCTATAGACCAGAACCAGGATCTTGAAATGAACCCTGAAGTTGACTGGCAGCCAGTGAAGCTGGAGGAGAAGCGGGGTGATGTGGGTGTGTTTGGAGGACTTGGTCAGAAGCCGAGCACAGGCATTCTGAACCACCTGTAGACGGTTCAGGGAGGTTCTGCTCAAACACGTGAAAAGAGAGTTACACTAGTCTTAAGCGTGAGGAGATGAAGGTGTGTATAACTATCTCAAGTTCAGATCTTGGAGATGAACAGAAGTTTAGAGATAAGATCTGAAGCTGCTATGGAGATAGGCGTCAAGACTTGTTTTTTAAGAAGCGAGTGGAGTACAGCATTCTTAAAGTAAGCAGGGACCTGACCAGAAACCAGAGAAGCATTAATTATAGAGAGCACGCTGGGACCGATGGACTGAAAAGCACTTTTAAACAAAGATGAGGGTAAGATGTCGAGGGGGCATGCAGAGGTCTTCACAGAGTTAACTAGTTTGGTTAACTCAGGCAAAGAAAAAGGAGCAAAGCTATCTAGGATGATGGGCCTGGTTGGAGTCAGGAGAGGCGGCGATAAGGCTGAAGGAGAGATGCTAGATCTAACCTTATTGACTTTGTCCACAAAGAAAGACAGAAAGTTCTCACAGTCTGCAACAGAGTGGATGGGGGCTGTAGGAGAGGCAGGAGACACGATGCTGCTGATGGTGTTAAACAGCACCTTGGGGTTCCCTTTGCTCTGGGACACCAGGTTGGAGAAATAGGAAACCCTTGCATCTCTGACTGCAGAGTTAAAGGATGACAGAAGATCCTTTAGGTGCAGCAGATGGACGTGGAGATGGGTTTTCTTCCACAAGCGCTCAATGTTTCTGCATTGGCGCTTCAGGCTGCGAAGGCTGTCATTAAACCAGGGAGTAGGGTTCACTGCAGGAACTGATCTGGTTCTGACAGGACAGATATTGTCCAGAATGGAGAGGCAGTGCTCGTTAAGAAATCTGGGTCCTTATCTGAAGAACAGGGTGGATCAAAAGCAGCAGAAAATTTGCTAGCTGTGATCTCATTAAGAAAATGATAACTATTCAGACAGCGAGCAGGAGGTGGTGACACAGAAGCTGACAAGTTAAAGTGTGTGGGGTCAGAAACATGCAGAGTAAAGCTACAGGAGTCCATCAGACTGGAGAAGGTCATGGCAAAGTTGTCTGAGGGATCAACAATGTGAATTTTAAAATCACCAACAATCACCAGTCTGGACAGCTTCACAGTGGAGGATAGAAAGTCACTAAACTCCTGAAGGAAAGAACCGTTTGGACCAGGTGGACGAAAGACCACAGCACAGTAGAACGGGTCCTTACGCCCGACTTTAATCAGCTGCAGTTCAAAGGAAGCAAAGTTACCAGAGGTTGTAGAGCTACATGGAAGATTGTCTCTAAAAACAATACCTAGGCCTCCACCATTACCAGAAACTAACCACTCGGGCAGAGTTCAGTCAAACCAAAATAATGTTTACTGCCAAACTTCAGTAAGAAACAGAAAATCCTGGTTTTTAGAGAGAATTAGATCATTAGGCCGGAAGAACTTATTGTTAATGGAGCGTGTATTTAATAGAGCCATGCTGAGCGAAGTGAAGGAATCAGAAACTACAGGAACAGCTGGAGTTAGTGGCCGTAAATCAGCAGGATTAGATCCACAGGGTTTGTAAAAACACTTATGGAGGGCACAGGAGGGGAAGCCACTGAAGAATGAGGATAAACAGACCTTAAAATTATTTGACGGAGAAACTGCACCTGTCAGGAATGCGGAAGTGGCATTCTGTTCACGAAACAAAGGACAAGAAGCTAAAGATCACGCCGATGTTTGCTAGTGTCGTGCCGGGATGAAAGCTCCTCTCATTTTTGTTCCATCTTTGAGCTGCTGTGTTTCAGGAGAGGGAGGCTCCAGCTGCAGCTCATTAACAATCAGCGGGTCCAGCTATAAGAGGAGGAGAACACATCTCGACGCTGGATGATTAACTACAACTTGGTAGTTTCAGCCCTTTGTGTCTCCAGGTTAACTCTAGAGATTTTTGGATTTTTGAACCCTTGTGGATATACTTGTGCTTACCTGTTCCCAGGATTTTTGGATCGTTTGTGGGCCTTACCTTGACTCCTCACGATCTCCTTGGACTTCTCAAGCTTCTGGAGCTTCTCTGGTTTTCCTGTGGCTCCTCTGATTGACTACTTGGACATTTCCACGATCCCGCTGGATTACTCACCTGTGTCCCATAAATCTCCTGGACGCAACATTCACCATTCTCCTCTCCTCCCTGCCGGCCCGCTCTCCTGGACACCCCTCTTGGATTCACCCCGGCACTCCACCTACCCTCCCCAATTCCTCAGCCCCAGCTTCCTGTAAGTCTTTATTCAGCACCTTCCTAGTTTAGACTTACCTTCCTGGACTCACCTGTCCCTCTGCTCTCCCCTCATCAGATGCTGCGGTTCCGTGCAATCCCCACTGGACCTTATCCAGTGCGCCTTCAGTTCCCGATTTTTTAAAATAAAGTTCTTTAATTTTTCTAATTGGCTCATGAGTTGTGAATTCTGCATGTCTTGGGTTAAACTTGTCCCCAAAACCATGTCAGCTAGATAAACCACGCTTTAAGAGAAGCCTAATTCTCACCTGGATTCCTGCTTGTTTACCCCTATTCCTCCGACTTTTTCCGGGGATCGGCTAAACATCGCTGGAGGCGTACGGGAAGGAATCAGCGTTTGGCTCCTGGCCAGCGTGCTGCTCATGTAAACAAATATCTTGGGCGATCGCGGACGAACGGGAGGACAAAAGAGTCTGGCGATTGTAGGAGATGGTAGGCGGTGCACTACTGAAGAGGATCACAAACGGAAACAAGGCGAAAAGAAGGAGGATAGTAGAAAAAAGTTTTAAAAAGTGGCCGGTGACCACAGCTAAACCAAGCACAGCATCTTGTTACAGACCCAGAAGGCTTAAGTGACCATTCTTTCATTTCAAACGCTTTAGAGTGGTAACATCTAGAGATGAAAAGTGTCTTGTCTTTTAAGAATCATGGAAATGTAAACGTCGTTCTGTGTTCCTCAGAAATGAGTGGAATAAAAAATGTTCCCACAGTCAATACCTTTGGATTACCTTCATTATGAGTTTAAAGGTATGGAACACTCATTTAATGAATACATTTGGGGGGGGGGGGGGGGGCTAGAAGCGCCTTTATCAGTGCAGCAAATTCAGCTTGAGGAGAAAGAAGCTTCAGGCACAGGATTTGGAGTCTTATTTCATGATATTTCCTGGACATTTCTCCTCTGATTGGTCAACAGCAACACAACTCTACCATTGGCTCTGTTTTATTTGCAACATTGATGTTTTATCTTCACAAATAACACAAGCCTGGAGGAGTTCTGCTGTGTGGTGGAGTTGCTAATGCTAACAGTTAGCTTCTACTAGCCGAGACGTTCTCTGCTGTCTCCTGGACGCTAAACCAACATGAATCCATGACAGTGTGACGTAGATCTGTCAGGATTTTCGTGTTCAGCCTGCATGAAAAACTCAGAGTGAATGCTTTTAATCAGAAATGATAATAATAATAATAAAAATAAAATGTCAGTACACCTTAAAAAATGCACCCATATGCAAAATTGTCTATTCTAAAAGGTTATTATGATATTATAATATCTTGTTTTTCTGCATGTTTTGAAAATCTGATTAAAAAAAAGTTTTATATCCATTTCGTGGATCATTGACAATTTTTGTCTTGTGTGCCACGTTGATCAGAAATTTTTCTCCTACTCGCTGCTGGAACACAGCGCCGCTTGTCACCTTCACTGCCTATTTCATTCCGTCTAATCAACCACACCTGGTGATACACCTGGCACTCTCGTCATTAGCTGAATTCCCTGATTGTGCCGAGCTGCTGGCCTCCCCGTGTCTGATCCAGAACCTTTAGCCAGGAATTCGCAGGAGAGGAGGGCTGTAACTTGAATCAAACCAGGGCTATGAATCCTTGTCTTTCTTCTTTTCTATTTAAAAGTCTCCAAATGGTCAAAATGAAAATTTTCCTCCTCTTTTTAATTTAAATGTAAATTACATAGTGTGTGTGTGTGTGCGTGCGTGCGTGCGTGCGTGTGTGTGTGTGCGTGCGTGCGTGTGTGCGTGCGTGCGTGCGTGTGTGCGTGCGTACGTGTGTGTGTGTGTGTGTGTGTGTGTGTGTGTGTGTGCATGTTCGGGGTTGAATTTACTTTAGATCCTTCGGATCTCATTAAGACAGAAATCTGGTGTGTTTCTGCTCTTTTTCACTTTTTGTTTCTTTCCTTTCTCAGACAAGTCTTCGTCATTGGCAGCAGACCTGAGGGATAAGGTGCCTCCACTCAAGAAAGGGCAGGGATGGGAGTTTGACGCCAAAGAGGCCTTGAGGAGGAGTAGTGTGGGAATGATAATCATGAGATGCTGCTGTTTCTGAAGAGGGCTTCCCGCTGAGAAGAGAGTAAAAGAAAGACACCCACTTCCTTCTCCTCACACCCTTTGACACCTAGTAGTTAGGGAAGTTGGAGAGTGGGAAGAAGGGCAAAGGAAAGATGGAGCCAGAGACTTTCTAAGTAGGAAGGTGAGTGTTTTGGGAGCAGGTTTGTGTGCCCTGTGTCCTCATCAACAGGCCTCCTTATCCACCGAGGTCTGATGACACTGCGTTGACACAATGAATAATTCCCAATGTCCTCTGGCCCTGCCGGTGACCTGGCAAAGAGCGTATAATTAATGCATTGGCTGGTTCCCGACAGCCACAGATGAGAAAGACTAGATTAAGATTTGGATTATTAGATAATATTGTAAGAAGGACAAAAAATAACATTTGCAGCTGCTTCTTTTGTCCAGTTTGGAGCATCTGCTTAGCTTTCAGGGAGGGAAAGCTATTGTTTGCAACAGCTCACCGGTAGGAGCTGGCGTACGCACGCTGTGGCGGTTGGCCGCTCCAACGCTCCCAATGTCATCCAGATATCCAGCAATGTCAAGATTTGTGTTTCACCTGTGTTTCTAATTTCATGAGAGAGTGATGCGTGGCGGAGCTGACAAAGACTCCAAGGTTCCAGCACTGGCTGAGGTTTTCACAGGACTTTGCTGACATTGCTGTTGAATTTTACCTGAAAAAATACTAAAAAGTAAAAGGAATGGGTAAAGTACTCCTTCTCTTGTTTCCTCCATTTTCATTTTGTGACAAAAAGTAGGGATGAGCGAGTACACCACTATCTGTATCTATACTCGGAGTGGGCGTTGCTTAACCCAGAAGTGGGTGTGGTTTACATCAATACATTAAGTCTGAAATTGATAAGGATTGATCAGAAGTTGCTATGTGTATTGTTTATTTGAAAACTATTTACAGAGCAGCCTCAGAATTGAGATTAAATGTTTTTGATCACAATAGTAAAGAAACTATTACAGAACAAGTGTTTCAATAAAATCAGAACATTAATATTAAAGTGCATGAATTAATAGAGAGAGAGAGAGAGAGAGAGAGAGAGAGAGAGAGAGAGAGAGAGAGAGAGAGAGAGAGAGAGAGAGAGAGAGAGAGAGAGAGAGAGAGAGAGAGAGAGAGAGAGAGAGAGAGAGAGAGAGAGAGAGAGAGAGAGAGAGAGAGAGAGAGAGAGAGATCTTTTCTATAGCGCCTCTCAAGATAAAAATCACGAGGGGCTTCACTAAAACAAAAAATATAAAATATAAAAAAGAATGTAGAAAATGATTAAAATATACAGCTCATATGTTCGGGCTGTGCAGTGGTGCAGTGGTTAGAGCTGTTGCCTTGCAGTGAGAAGGCCCTGGGTTCGCTTCCCGGCCTGGGATCTTTCTGCATGGAGTTTGCATGTTCTCCCTGTGCATGCGTGGGTTCTCTCTGGGTACTCCGGCTTCCTCCCACAGTCCAAAAACATGACTGTTAGGTTGACTGGTCTGTCTAAATTGTCCTTAGGTGTGAGTGTGTGTGTGCATGATTGTATGTCCTGTGTGTCTCTGTGTTGCCCTGCGATGGACTGGCTCTCTGTCCAGGGTACCCCGCCTGATTGCCCGTTGACCGCTGGAGATAGGCACCAGCCCCCCCGCGACCCTGCGTGGACAAAGCGGGTTCAGAAAATGAATGGATGGATGGAGCTCATATGTTCTAGAATTTTATGTGTTTTTTTGCTTTTTGACACTCTCCGCCTTAATGGAGCTCATAACCTGTACTCCAGGGATTTCACCTCTCTGCCGTGGCTGCAGCACCTTGCTATGTATTATTTGCAGTCGGTAGAACGCGTTGAGCTGCTTAGTTCAAAAGTAGCTCAAGCGGAAAAAAACGTCAGAAAGCCTGGAACAGTTTTTCTAGAGGATTGAGAGGAGATGTAGGAAGATAAGAGAAAGACAGGACAGGAAAATAGTCAAATAAAAAACAAGAAAACAAAAGAAAGTGCTTGAAAAGGTAAAGGTATGATTTATCCTCACTACACCTGTTTAAAGCTTCAATCTAAGCATGTATTATTTGCTCAGTCCCACACCCAGGACCGTTTCAAGGCATTTGGGGGCCCATGACAGAATGGCCTTGGAGACTATGGAGATCTATGATGCATAGATCATTTAGTTTAGTATCCATGTCTTCTTCCTTCTGTGACACTGTTGGGTAGCGCCCCCTATGGATGAACCACCACCGCTGGGTACACTAACCAAAAATATGCATATTGCGTAACATGTAAGTCCCTGTGGATAAAAGCGTCTGCTTAATGATTCAACCTAATTGTAGGTGCTACTGTGTTCAAATCTGTCATTTTAAAGAATGTTTAAGGTTGAATAATTCAGTTAGGAGAAAAAGAGTTTACCGTATTTTCCGGACTATAAGTCGCACTTTTTTTCATAGTCTGGCTGGTCCTGCGACTTATATACCAAAGTGACTTATATACCAAATAATGTATACCGCACTGCTGCGGGCCGGCTCTGGTCCAGGTTTCAGCTCCTCTGCCCCACTGGGAGGGTTTCAAACACCGCCATCCTCTGCTGGAGACCGTGGCGCGCTGCTGCGCTCCGATTGTTTATTCTGTTATTGTTACTGGTACTTGTCTTGCAATGTGAAATGCTTGGTCTCAGATTTTGTAAGAAAAATAATAAAATTTCCCCCCAAAATGCGACTTATAGTCCAGTGCGACTTATGTATGTTTTTTTTATTCTTCATTACACATTTTATGTGTTTTTTTGCCCCTGCCTGCCTGTGTCTCTCTCCTGCCCTGATTAGCCCTTATTGTTCTCACCTGCCCCTCGTTAACCTGCCCATGTGTTCCTGATTTCCCTGTGTATTTATACCTCCCTCCTTGTTTCAGTCTTTGTCAGATCATTGTTGTTGTCGTGTTGTCCTCGTTCATGCCGTGTTGTCCTCTTTCCTGCCGTATCCTGTCATTAAACCCATTTTTACTTTATCCGTGCCTGCATTCCTGCCTCCTGGAACTCTCCACCACACATGGTTCGCCATCTCCACCCTTCA
This sequence comes from Nothobranchius furzeri, assembly GCF_043380555.1. Classification (NCBI taxonomy): domain Eukaryota; kingdom Metazoa; phylum Chordata; class Actinopteri; order Cyprinodontiformes; family Nothobranchiidae; genus Nothobranchius; species Nothobranchius furzeri. Next base: position 57,587,317 of record NC_091742.1, read on the forward strand.
CATCATGACATTTTATGGCTGGTGCGACTTATACTCCGGAGCAATTTATACTCTGGAAAATACAGTATATATATATGTATGAATAAATATGAGGGGTATCAGGGGCAAGAATCTGGTGATACAATATATCTCACAATGTAGAGCAGACAATAAGATATTTATAGCTTTAGGAGGGAGAAGATACGATATATTGTGATACTAAAAGTGAGACAATATTTACAACTTTTAAGGCTGAAATGAATTCAGGCCAGATGCTTCCAAGATGCAATGTTATCGTGAGATCTTGCTGTTCTGTAGGAAATAAGAAAATAAAAACTTCTGCCACGTAGCAGAGTTTGAATTGCACCACAATAAGAAAATACAGTAAATGTATGCAAGTAAATTCTCAATTTAAAAAATCTATACAATACAAATAAATTCTATTCAGTATCATAACCCAAAAAATTACCATATTTCACAGTAATGATACTTTTTACATTCCTAATAGTGATCTATAGTTAAACAGGACAGAATGAATACTGACTTTCATCGTCCTGTCCTGTCTTTCCTCTAGTCCTTTCCTTCTTTCCCATCAGATAAAAAATTATACATTTCTCTTCTTACTACATTTCATTTGTTTAATATGATCCTTAGGCCCCACCCCACCACCACCTCCCAAGTCAGCTCTGAATTAAGGATGTCTACCAGTGATTTGCTTCCCTCCTGTCGACTTTGAGTCGACTACAGCATCAGGGTGGCAGATGGGTACTACAAGGAATGTCTGTAGTCCTTGCCCTTGTCCTTAAATAGGAGAGAATCTTACTCATGTCACAAATAAAGCTCTTAATAATCAAGCTCCATCATACATCAGTGATCTGATTGTTCCATACGTTCCTAATTGAGCACTTCGCTCCCAGACTGCAGGTTTACTGGTGATTCCCAGAATATCTAAAATTAGGATGGGAGGCAGATCTTTTAGTTATCAGGCTCCTCTCCTGTGGAACCAGCTCCCAGCTTTAGTCTGTGAGGCAGACACCTTGTCTACTTTTAAGAATAGGCTTAAAACATTTTTATTTGATAGGGCCTATGGTTAAAATCTGGTGTTAGCCTAGTTCTGGACAAGTGGGGGAGTAGAGGGAGGTGGAGTGTAAAGTCAGTAAAGACGGCTCTCCCTTGCCCTGCCTCCACCATGCCTCCATCTAAAAGGCTAGGTTATCCAGAGTTACTACTTTCTTCTACAATCTGCTCTTTAACTGTATTATTTCCTGCTATTTCAGCTGTTAATTTTTTTTTTTCACTAATTGTTTTTCTCCCCAGAAGAAGCTACAATGATGTTCTGTTGAGATGTGGTGCCCTCATGGTGGGGGCCATTGGCTTGAACACTGTTGATAACCATAAACATTCTCCCTCTCCTGATAATAATACTTTACTTTCATTGACCTTGAATGTGCTACAACTAGTTTAGCCGTTAAATTATAGATTCACTAGGATAATACAATAAAGTTTATATCTTGCCAAATAGCATATTTACTAAGAAATCACAATGTAACCATAGACACATTGCTTGGTGTGTGTGTGTGTGTGTGTGTGTGTGTGTGTGTGTGTGTGTGTGTGTGTGTGTGTGTGTGTGTGTGTGTGTGTGTGTGTGTGTGTGTGTGTGTGTGTGTCTGCTCTGTCTTCTCGATCCCCAGTGAGTCGTGGTGGATGGCTGCTTATACTGAGCCAGGATTCTCTGGAGGTTTCTTCCTGTTAAAAGGAAGTTTTCCTCTCCACTGTCGCTAAATGCTTGCTTAGTATGAGGATTGCTGTAAAGTCACTGACACTAGTCAGTGACTTGATGCAATTTGCTGGGTTCCTTATATAGGAAACATTATTTCTGATTGGCTTAATGAACTGACCTGGATTAGAATGTTTATTATGTGAATTGTCTTCAGACAACTCTTGTCGTGATTTGGCGCTTTATAAAATAAACTTGAATTAAATTGAATTGAAATATGGTTGACCAGCTATCTACGAAGGGAAGTCAAGGTCACATTTGTCATTTAGCATTTTCTTCTCAACTCTTCTGAATGCAAATAATGATTTGTTCGATTCCTGCTGGGGAAAGGAGAGACCAGCACTCATTTATCTCTTCATTTAACTGCTGAACTTTGAACGTGTGGATGGTTGGCCCATGAGAGAATGTGCAGTTTAATTTCTGTTTTCAAATGCAGATTCAAATTAGATGCTTCAATACTTTAAACGTGTGGAAGGAGTGTGTCCTGAATGACTATTTAGGTTAAATTTGTTTATTAGTGCAAAGACCTTTCAAGTGACAATGTGTACTTTTTACCATTAATCTCTGGAAATATCCATCAAAATGTTGTAGTAAATGAATTAAAAGATGCCCAGTTGTTGAAAATATTGGCAGTTTCATAACATAAATGGTAAAATGGTAAATGGCCTGTATTTGATATAGCGCCTTCTAGAGTCCTGGACCCCCAAGGCACTTTACAACACAATCAGTCATTCACCCATTCACACACACATTCACACACTGGTGGGGATGAGCTACAATGTAGCCACAGCTGTCCTGGGGCGCACTGACAGAGGCGAGGCTGCCGAGCACTGGCGCCACCGGTCCCTCTGACCACCACCAGCAGGCAATGTGGGTTAAGTGTCTTGCCAAGGACACAACGACAGCGACAGACTGAGCGGGTCTCGAACCTGCGACCTTCCAATTGCGAGGCGAGCACTTAACTCCTGTGCCACCATCGCCCCATAATGCTGAACACAGTCACCATTTCTAGGTCCAAATGTCTTTTGTGGTAGGCGTAGGTGTAGGTGTGGGTGTAGATGGTGTTTTTCTTTTTGGGACTCTGGTAGTTTGAAGTTGAAGTGGTAGCAGCCAGCTGTTTCTCCTTCTCTGATATCACTGAGCGGAGAACCTCTCCCACCAGTGGTGCTCTGTTGTTAAATATGTGAGTGTGTGATGAGTGGAGGACCTATGGAAGAGCAGAGGTGTGGTGGTTAGGCGAGACCGACGATAGTTGCTTTCAGTTCGAAACGTGTTATTGGTGGATGTTTTTAGACAAATGCGAGAAATGCTTATTTTATTTCCACAATATATTTATTGCTATAATAAGTTAAAACATTGTTATGAGGCATGTTTCCCTAATTTGCCATTGCAGCTTTTAGGGCCCCAGAGGGCCGACAAACGTTGAACTAAGTCAGAACTGCAACCATATGGAGAAAGTGAAAGTCTGTTGGCCTTCACATATTCCCCAGGATTTAAAAGGCTTTCCTAGTTCTGAATATTCAAAATTCATTTCTCTAATGTTGAATAAAAAGTTATCTAATTTTGACTTTTTAGCCTATGTAGTTTGTATAATGCAGAGGCGTGGGTACCATTCTCAGCAGCTGGTGGATGTATAACTTGGGTTTCTGTCAGCTTTTTATTTAATGCTGCTGTCTAAATCTCTTCACTTTCCCTTAGATCCATGGAAATGGAGGACACCATTTTAAATGATCTTAATCATTTCTCTGACATCTCCCGATGAGCTGTTACCCTTAATTTATCCTCTCTGTGCTGTAAAGATGGTCAGGTGTATGACTGGATGGTTCGGCACCACCACTTGCCAGTAGTCCAGATGTTAGTAAACTGTCAAAACTGGCTTGATCCAGGCCTGGGGTTAATTAAACTTGCAAACCCTGCAGCGGGGACGGCTTTCTCGGCCAAGGCTGAATAGGACTCGAGCTTGAGGTCAGCGGGACCTTGTTAGGTGGAGCATGGGCTTGACATAACAGCGATGGGAAATGGTTTGTAGGGTTCAGATGAGGGGCAGAAAGAGTAGGCAGGAGCTGTGCTCGGGGAAGGTGAAATATGAAACTGCTTTACCAAAGGTGTGGGAGTGCAGCTGATGAGTGGCCGGTATTGTTAGACGGACGATTGTTGGCCACGCCCCCCCCCCCCCCCCCCCCCCACCCCACCCCGTTTCACGTCACATATTGAAAGGGGGAGACAAATGTTTTGGATGAGCAGCCATATGATAGGGGCGTTCTGCTTCCTGCCAGCTTGTTCACCAAGGTGACCTTAAACTAGTTTGGCGGGGGTCCCGAGGCTCAAGCTGTGAATCTCACAGGAGGGTTTAGTGGCAACAGAAATCACACTGCCACTCCTGCCAACAATTACAGAGGCCATGTCTGCAAACTCACCACGGTTTTCACCGACCACAGCCTCAGCAATGAGAGAAAAGATATAGATACGCCTTGAGTTTATCCAGAGTTGAAAAGTATGTGTCATATCACTGGTTTAGCTGAAAGTTAAATCAGTGATAGGCGTCCTACTGTATTATTCATGGCACTAGTGATTTCAAAAATGTTTTTAACAAAGCTTTTTTAGGTGAAATTAACATCTGTGCTGATTTTGCAACTGTGTCATTTCCTCACCCGAGCATCAAGAGGTGCCTGTCTCCCGACTTGTCTCATTAGCACCCAGTTCAGAAAGATAGGTGTGAGGGTGACATACGGTACAGTGGCAGATATTATCATAAGCTAATAGGTCTCTTTTGACATTTCAGACACAGAACTTAAACAACTGTAAGAGGAAGGACTTAAATGTGAGCCTTTAGAACCCCAAACCAATCAATGGATCTCTACTGGATAAATCAAGGGCCTGTCACTCACATAAAAATCCTTGTAATGTTACTTTCCAATTGTTCCAACTGAAATAATAAAGCCAGGTCCTAATCTAGATTCAAACCAAAAGGAATTAAATCCATCCATTTTCTGAACCGGGGGGGGGGGGGGGGGGGGGGGGGGCAGAGAGCCAGTCCATCGCAGGGCAACACAGAGACACACAAGACAAACAATCATGCACACACACACACTCACACCTAAGGACAATTTAGACAGACCAGTCAACCTAACAGTCATGTTTTTGGACTGTGGGAGGAAGCCGGAGTACCCGGAGAGAACCCATGCATGCACAGGGAGAACATGCAAACTCCATGCAGAAAGATCCCAAGCCGGGAAGCGAACCCAGGACCTTCTTGCTGCAAGGCAACAGCTCTAACCACTGCGCCACTGTGCAGCCTAGGACCAAGACTCATCTTTTCTAACACTTTTGCAGCAGTCTCTAGTACAAACGAATGCCTTGTGAGGTGATCTTCGGGGCACTTCTGTTTCTGGAACTAGAAGTAAGCCAGAGTAGAGGTGAGCTTTACAAGGCACTCTCTACCACTGACTCTGTTTGCTCTGCAACATTGATGTTTTATCTCCACAACTAACACAAGCCTAGAGGCAGAGTGTGTGGTGTGCTGTGTGGTGGAGTTGCTAATACTAACAGTTAGCCTATATTAGCCAAAAGGTGCTCTTTTCTCTCCTGGACCAACACATTCTCACACCATAAGCGTCGAAAAATGACGTGGTGTGACCAAGCGTTTGTTTCCGATGCATAGGTAGCCCCCGAGTTTCGGGAGGCGACGCGCTGTGCCAGACATCCAACACCCGCAGTAAAACGGACATTTGACTGAATTGTGACCTTTACCCTCTTGCTATTTAACCTTCCCCTCACCCCCATCCTAACCTTAACCAGCTTGCACATGCAAGGCTTTGTTTTGCATTTTATTGTTCCTCTCGAACACGCTTAACGGAAAATTTAGATTTACATACAGGGTTAAGGTTAGGATGGGGGTGAGGGGAATGTTAAATCGCTAGAGATTGGAGGTGAAATGTCGGTGAAATCTCCGTTTTACCGTGGGCGTCGGATACCGACGCTCTGGCACAGCGCGTCGCCTCCAGACGCACAGGGGCTCCCTACCCGTCGGAAACAAGCGATTGGTCACACTGTGTCGTTTTTCGATGCTTAGGGTGTGAGAATGTGTTGCCTGAACGCTAAATCAACAACAGCCTTCCCCAAATCAAATCAAGAGTGCATGAATGCTAATTTACAATGTGAAGTAGATTACCCTTGTCTATTTTCTATAGGTGGCTAATGCAGGAAATAGGGGTAGAAGACTATTTTCACATTTATATTGCATGTGTAACCAACTGTATGTCACATAATAAGTCAGTTAAGATGTCACCATTGCAACATTGACAGCCTGTGCAAGTTTGAAACAAAGAGGACGCAGTTATCTGGATTCACGTCAAGATGGTCACGTCAGCTAAAAGCTAAAAGGCATTCATTTACAGTCCTGTAGGCACGAGTGAGTTAAACCAGAATCCACAGTTGGTGTCATAATCACAGAAGCAGCAAAGAAGGTGTTACATGACATTTCCATGGTGTAACCTATTGAAATAAGGAAAGTAGGATTTACTTAAAACGCCAAGTTTTCAGAGATACCTGCAGACCAAGTTCCATGTTGTTGGTTTGTAGCTTTGACCACAATCTATATTACAGTATTGTGTTTTAGTTCAAAGTCAGTTTAATTAAAATGTTCATAAATTGTGAAAAGAAACGTGCTTTTTGTTGAGACATTAGTTTAAGTTTAAAAGTCCAAAAACTACAGGACACATTAGAGGCTGCTGTGAAAACGTGCTATGCTCTTAAATGAACAGTGCCTTTGCCCTCAGGCAAATACTGGGATCAGTGCACGCCAGGGCAGCTGTGGCTACATTGTAGCTCATCTCCACAAGCGTGTGAATGTGCGTGTGAGTGAATGACTCTAAAAGGTGCTATACCAAACACAGGCCGTTTACCATTTTGCACATGGTTGTATGTTTTCAAATTCAATCAACAAGTTTGATTTACTAGTTCTTCTTGACCTTATCAAAAAAAGTTATAATCACAGTTGGGCCTTCCAATATCTTCTCATTTTCTATAGCCTACTGCATAACCTGGGGCGACGGTGGCACAGGAGTTAAGTGCTCGCCCCGCAATCGGAAGGTTGCAGGTTCGAGCCCCGCTCAGTCTGTCGCTGTCGTTGTGTCCTTGGGCAAGACACTTAACCCACCTTGCCTGCTGGTGGTAGTCGGAGGGACCGGTGGCGCCAGTGCTCGGCAGCCTCGCCTCTGTCAGTGCGCCCCAGGGCAGCTGTGGCTACATTGTAGCTCATCCCTACCAGTGTGTGAATGTGTGTGTGAATGGGTGAATGACTGATTGTGTTGTAAAGTGCCTTGGGGGGTTCCAGGACTCTAGAAGGCGCTATATCAAATACAGGCCATTTACCATTTACCATAACCTCAAGTAAGGTTATGGAGAGCTGGTACCAGCAGCCATTTACGAGGAGCGGGGGACACCAGTAATAGGTTCCCAGTCCATCACAGGGACGCCTAGAAACAACAACCAGTCACACAACCATTCACAGCCAGGAAAATTTAAGTTGACAATTAACATGATCATGCATATTAATTAACATGGCATGCACCCAGGCGCGTAGTTAGGGTGGGGGACGGGGAGAATCTGTCCCCCCCAGATTCAGATCGACCCCAATCCGACCCCCCAACTAAGGCCAGAAAGAAAACAAAATCGGAGGTTAAGAGCTTGAAGCTCCTTTTTCCAAATACATTGAATGCAGCATGACGTAAACAAACACCGACTCCAGAGGCGCCAAAGTGGTTGCTGCTAGGATGCAGGATGAAGCAAAAAAGGCAAACAACAATTACTGCGTATTTAAAAAAGACCAACAGTGTAAGTCGGCGGAACCGATCTGTCTGTTTATGCACGTTGGTTCTAGATTCAGTACATTGTTGTCAGTGTTGGGACTTACTCGTTAAAAGCGCCAAAGCCTCATTGCTGACTTTAACAAGTCTCATCTACAAATGTGATCCTTCATGAAGTTACTACTTTACACCAGAAGATAGGGGAGATGTGTAACCTTCAGGCTGAGCAAAGTTTGGGAGTTGTTATAGTTTGAAAAATGCCTGCCGCCTAGACGCTCCCAGTCGGGGAGAGGAGGAGATGTGCGCAACATGAAGAGCACAAATATTAGATAAAACGTATAATTGCCGGCAGGTCTGGTCTTTGTTGACTGATCACTTTGTCTGGTAATGACTGACTCTGATTATGAAGCAGAATATTGACTCTGATGAAGAAATTCACTCATTCAGCAGGGAAGATTGACGCTGCTGCAGCATCAGACAGCTGGTGCTGCACGAGAGGTGTGTGGAGTTTACAAGCTCCAAACGTTGGGTTTGATGTTGGTTTAACCTTCTCTGGGATGTGATGGATGTAGAAATGATGGTAAAACACCGCAAACATGATAGACGTAGCGACAATGTAATAAAAAAAGCCGTAAAAAAGGGCAGATGCCGATGCGTTATATATGGAAGTCAAGTGTGCCACATAATCATAAAAAAGTAAACTATAAAATTAAAAAGATTTATATATTTATATATAAATTAAAGCTTTCCAAATATAATGAAAATTTCTAACTAACGTAAAAATACAAAGGAACATCTGTTGGTCAGGCTGAAAAGTTTGGGAACCACTGCTCTAAGTGATAAGTGGTGGTGGGGTTGGGCATCTAGCATCAATTGGAACCGGTTCCAATTGTTAATTTTTCCCGGAATCGTTCAAAGTTTTTTATTTCGATTCCTAGAATGCTGACCGGAAGAGGAATCCACGGCCGATCTCCGTGAAAAATAAACGTGATCTGCAAATTGTGATCAATGCGTTTCAGAGCTGATCACACCAGCTGTCTGTGTGCAGCACCGAGTCCCCCCCCCCACACCCAGATATAAACAAACACGTCTGCCGAACTTTTACTCCGTGATGTAAACTTTAACTCCTGCAGCGTAGAGGAAACGTGTTAAATACGTCAACACGGTGGATTTAATAGAAGCTTTAAAGAACAAACTCTGGATGGTGTGAGGTGAGTTTGTCTCACTGCAGAAATAAAAACACACACGGAGCGTCAGCAGTCAGACGCAGCCGCTCACCAACACTCGTGTGTGTGTGTGTGTGTGTGTGTGTGTGTGTGTGTGTGTGTGTGTGTCAGAACGCTGAACGATAACCTGTAGAATAATTACTCATACTAGAGCAGCTTTCTCTGTGGTGGACCACACCAGCTTCTGCCACAATAAATAATAATAATAATAATAATAATAAATCACACACAAAGTTGTGAACATTTCCTTGCTGAACTATTTCTGTTGAGTCTTAATGTTTAAATCTGTTAGATTGTTACTGACAGCAGCTACGTTTAAGTTTCACTTCCTGTTCTGACTGAATGCTGCTGCAGCATGGAGGTGTAGTTCTCAGTCATCCTGGACATGATCATCCTGAGAGTTTTAGCTGAAAACAGCTGCACGTTTCTGGATAAGTTGGAGACATTTAGCCTCTCATCCCAGAGGCTTCTTCCAGACTTTGGTTGTGGTCAGAAACAAAAACACACTGGTTGTGCTGCAAGTCTTTTTCTTTTTTTCTCCAAAACATGTTTTTGTCTAAATGAAGGTGATGTTGTTGTTCATAGAGCTCCGGACCCCACGTGACTCTCAGTTAGTAGACGCCATATTGACAGGTAAAAGAAGCTAAACAAACACAGATGTAAACATGAACATGAACGGAATCTGCTTGGATTTTACTTCGTCGGAGTTTACTTCAAACTTTAAAACTGAAGAAATCGTTTTATATAGTCAGAAATTAAATAGACTAAATATCTCCGACCCTTACCGTGCCCCTGGGATACTTTTTAAAAACGCCAGAAGCTGTCGGAGCGGACTTCTTACCAGACCTGGCCGGGGAACCCCTTGGGATTCCCTCGGAGGAGCTGGCTCAGGCGGCTGGGGAGAGGGAAGTCTGGGACTCTCAACGCTACTGCCCCCGCAACCCGACTCCGGATACGCGGATGAAAACGGATGGACAAATAACAGATTTACACGTAAGTAGTTTAAATAGAGTGCTGTGCTGTTTGAATGTATAAACTGAACGCCAAGAGAAATCACTAGTTTGATTTTTTTTTTCCGTGAATAAAATAAAAATGTCAGGCAGGAGATTCTCAGGATCTGTCTGAGATCTGTCTCGGTGAGATAGACAATAACAATACAAAGTGCTTTTTATGTGTGATCTGACAATTGATCAACCATTGCTTAAAAATTAAATACTGCTTAGCCGGTTAATTGCTGTGATTATAAAACACGTAAACGGCAGCACGCAGAAACACGAGGCAACGTTTTACATGACGTTTACTTGTTGCTATGAGTAATAAGACACAAAAAGCCACGCCAAAATAAGTTTAGGAAGCCCACTAAGAATCGTAATAGAAGCATTTAAAATAAACACCACACACAGTTGAGGAAACGTTGCTTTAAGTACCTGATATGAAGTGGTCGCTGCATAAGCGAAAACCTTTACTCTTGGGGTCCCACAGCTTCAGTTCAGCCCGGTCACTAGTGCGTTTTATTACAATGATCCAACGTTTGTGGCGCTCCAGATCTTGGGGAATCCTGTAGATGGCTCATTCCTTATGTCGTCGGTGTCTGTTCTGCATCCTGGGGCACAACAAGAATCTACCATATTTCCTGTCTGATTGAGTTTTCTGACAATAACAAACAGTCCAGCTGCTGGCTTCTACCTGTCAATATGGCGCCATTTCGATTTGAACTGTTGCATGCCGGGAGAAGTGACGTCAACTCCCGGAGCTCTATAGAGTTAAAATTCATGTTGAAGTTAAGATTATTCCATCAAGTAGGACCTGTGGTTAGCTGGCTCATGTAAAACATGTCACGTCTTGAAAGAATCGGAATCGATAGGAACCGGCATCGAAACAAGGAAGTGAAATCGGAATCGTTCAAAATCAAAAGATGGCCAACCCTATAAGTGAATATTGTTTTTTAAATATATTTTCTGTGCATCTTTTTTAGGGCTTTAATGTTTTCTGTAAAGACTGGTATGCTGAAAATCATTTAATGTTTTGCATAAAGCATGAGGTTTTGGTTAGTAATTTATGGCGTTTGAAGCGTGCCACAACCCGTGCACGCGGATTGGGTTCACAGCGCGCGTGTGAACGGGACTCGCGAGCGAAAATATACATGGCGAGAGGTCATTTGTGCACTGAGAGGGAGCAAACTGTGTCTGTGAGCGCACAAAATTGTGCACAAGTGACAAACCTGCGTGCGTGCGTTGTCAACGAGCACACGACAGTGGAAAACGTGCATGCGCGGCAGCCTCTCTGCGCGCTCGGCAGCCTCTGTGCGCGCTCGACAGCCTCTCTGCGCGCTCGGTTTCTGAATCCTGCTCGCTCGGCTGTAAGGGGTTTTGGCACTCTGGAGGCGTGGCCTGTGGCAGATCTTCTCTGTCCTCTGATTGGTTAGTTTACCCCGCACTTTACCCTCTACCTATCTATATAAAAAAGTCTGATTTTCAGTAGTTGCTGGCATAGCTCAGCTGGGAGAGCGGGTGACTCTCCCCCCGGAGGATCCAGGTTTGAGTCTGGGCAAGGAAAATAGAATAGATGTCATGATAAATTTTCCTAATTCCTGTGATATTATTTTACAGTTGAGACCGTTCAACTGTCATTAAACGTCCGAATGTTTGCTGGGCAGTGTTTTAAAAAGTGCACATAAGCTAGATGGTTTTAACCATATAAAATTACATTTTTTGTGATACTGGAAAAATACATACTGAAATAAAACTACTGATTGAAAACTTTATATGAGTCACTATTACACTGCAAGCTCCCTTAGAGCTCATTTGGATTGTGCCACATAGGCCAGTGACCTTTGTCTCAGCACTGTATGCTGGAACTATCAGCGACCAACCTGGGAATCTGGTGTGTTGAAAATGCTACAACTAGAGATGGTCATCATGGTAGACAGGGGTTTCTTCATTGATGACATTGTGCCCTGCAAAGTGTACAGGCCAGCTTTTCTTTCTGGCAAACCTCAAATGTCTGCATGTGAAGTTATAGAAACAGAAGCCATAACATGTCTGAGAGGGCATGTGGAGCGCTCCATTCATCTGGTCCAAGAACACAAGCTTTTTGATTGTTATTCCCCTCCTTGCATTTGTAAACAATCAGCTATATGCTGTGGTTTTTCTCCTTACCAACTTTTAAAATAGCCCACTAGTGAAGGCCTGGGAAAAGAAGCCTGATGTCTGAGAACCTCAACATATGTATGGCAACCACACTGTATATTTACACACTTTCATAAAGAAACTGCATATCAAGCTTTCATTCAGATGACCTTCAACAGTGCTGCGCCCTGCTGAGGGACATCCGAGTAAAACCTTGAGATGGCCATTTTCTGTTCACTAACTTGCTTTAGTAAATCCTTACTTTTGTTAAATAAATCAGTTGTTGAACCCCCACTCCTCTGTTTGGTCTCCTTTCTTATTACAGCCCACCACTTCCAGTCTGGGTTGTAACAATCTGCAGACAGATTTCTGAGTATCTCCTCCTTTGGTATACAGATCCTCACTGAGCCATGTACTGTGAACAAATATTTTCTCCATGATATTATCCAGCAAGGTCCCGTTTTTGTCAAAACAAGGGTGAGGTAATGAAAAAATAGAAATATTTCATTAAATTAACATTTAAATTATTTATATGCATCATTAAAATAAAAAAAAAAACATGTTTTGAAATATATAAAGTGCACCAAACTTGACTCAGTCCATTCAACAATTCTAAATGGACAATTATGTAACTCATCAATTAAATATTTGAAAGGATAATTTGTCAATTAAATGCTGAAAAAAATAAACAATTCATTAATGAGGCAAGAACTTTTCTCTCTCTCTCTCTCTCTCTCTCTCTCTCTCTCTCTCTGGAAGACCCACTCTAAGGGAGTTTGCAGTGTATTAGTGACTCATATATTGTACAACCACAGTCATAAAGTTTTCAATCAGTAGTTTTATTTCAGTATGTATTTTTCCAGTATCACAAAAAATGTAATTTTATATGGTTAAAACCATCTAGCTTATGTGCACTTTTTAAAACACTGCCCAGCAAACATTCGGACGTTTAATGACAGTTGAACGGTCACAACTGTAAAATAATATCACAGGAATTAGGAAAATTTATCATGACATCTATTCTATTTTCCTTGCCTGGACACGAACCTGGATCCTCCGGGGGGAGAGTCACCCACTCTCCCAGCTGAGCTATGCCAGCAACTACTGAAAATCAGACTTTTTTATATAGATAGGTAGAGGGTAAAGTGCGGGGTAAACTAACCAATCAGAGGACAGAGAAGATCTGCCACAGGCCACGCCTCCAGAGTGCCAAAACCCCTTGCAGCCGAGCGAGCAGGATTCAGAAACCGAGCGCGCAGAGAGGCTGCCGAGCGCGCACAGAGGCTGCCGCGCATGCACGTTTTCCTCTGCCGTGTGCTCGTTGACAACGCGCGCACGCAGGTTTGTCACTTGTGCACATCCTTGTGCGCTCACAGACACAGTTTGCTCCCTCTCAGTGCACAAATGACCTCTCGCCATGTATATTTTCGCTCGCGAGTCCCGTTTCACACGCGCGCTGTGAACCCAATCCGCGTGCACGGGTTGTGGCACGCTTCAAACGCCATAGTAATTGATTTGGAGAATAACAAATGACTGATTTGGATAGTGTTGATCAGGCAGAGTTTTGTTGCCAGCGTTCCACTGCATAATGGCTTCAAACCCGTTTATAAAGTGTTAGTTTTTACTTAAACCATTGGATGAAATTACACAAACTGACTGAGCTCTAGTTAAGGCTCTTGCAATAGTTTCTGTATGTATATGTGTGTGCATGTGTGTATATATGTGTTTGGGGGAGGGTACATTGAAACTTTGTCCCCCCAGTTTGAAAATCCTTTCTGCACCCCTGCATGCACCTGTCAACAGTGTCCCCCAACTCTTGCCCAATGACTGATGGAGGTAGGCACTTGTTCTCAATAACCCAGTATAAGCTAGTAAGAAAGTGAGAAAGAGAGAGGGGAAAAAAAACAATCTTACAAATTTTATTTTTTGTGTTTTTCTTCTAACTTTTTTCAAACTTTCATCAGTTTTTTCCCCCATCCCAGCTTTATTTAAAGGTTTTTATACACATCAAGAAAGAACACATCTTGAAAGAGACTTTTATCTAGCTTTTGGCATTTAACCCGGTACCATAAAGCAAAACACCAGGATGTGCTCAGCTGGAAACAAAACTTATAAAGTGCAGGTATTTTTTTAGCCGCAGGGTGCTCCAGGGCAGTTTCATGCTCAGGAATCTGTATAATAGATGCCAGTGTGCCATCAAAATGGATAATATGCACATATTTTTTAAGGTTTAGATATTCTCTAGTGTTACTTTAAAACAGGATTCCACTCCATACACAGTAATATAGGGTAAAAATCACATTTTATGCAGTTTTTTTACAGGCTGACACAATATCTGAGGTCTTGTTGAAATATCTCAGACAGCTTGGATCAAAAGGTCAGGTACCTTATGTACCGCTGCACAGTGGTTGAATTTCTGTGTGGTGTTATCCATCTTGTACTTGTGCTCACCCTCTTTCTATACCATTACTGTAATTGTCTGCCAGACAGAGAGAGGTTAGCTGTCTTTAATGCAGCTATTGCATATTTTAGCATTCAAATATCCCATCAACTCCTCTGTCGATTAATCCAATAATCTATTTCATGACCCTTCAAGTGATTTTGTACTTAAAGATCTACTCATGTAATTCCTTTTTAGAAAACGCCACTTCTACAACAAACCATGTTAAAACTAATGTCTGAGAACAGGGGTGCCCAAACCTGGAGGGCCACTATCTAGCTTGCAGGCTGCAGACATCTACAAAAAACCAGGATGGTGGGGATTTTTCTTCTGCTGTGATGCTGGTGTTAATATTCAGAGTTAAAACAGATTTTTTTTAATTACTCTTTATAGTGTCAGATCTTAAAGACAATGTACTCTTTTGGAGTTACTATTACTCTATACTCCAGTGTTGATAATAAAAAAAATTCCTCCAAAACAGTGTAAAAAGAACTCTAGTAAGCTCCACCTTATTCTTCCTCTGCTTCTTAAGCTGCAGTGGGGCGAGGTGCATTGTGGGTAGTCATGTTTTTAGTTAGTTAGTCCTAATTTGGGGTGTTTATGCATATTTATTTGTTTGTTTGTTTTTTGGGGGGGCAAGTGATAGCAGCCAATGCCAGCTAACTCTAAGCTTCCGGGCACAACTGCTGCCACAATGTTAAAGGTGCAGTATGTAAGAATATAGTGAGAATTCTACAATGAGAAAAGCGTCTAACGTTTCAGAAGGAGGGTTATGCTGGAACATACTTCATGTCCAGATAGCTGCAGGGGTTGTCAGTTTTTCTCCTTTCAAAATAAAGGAAGGAGTGATGTAACTCCTGTTTACCATCAGCGAGTGTGAGGTTGCCATGTCTCCTGTGAGCTAATACTGCAGCGCTGACTATTGTAATTTGTCGATGGCCGGCAAAAAGCTCCAGAGTTGATTAAAGTTGTTGCAGTAACCAAATCTTATCACAGGATGTCATTTTTTTTAACTTCATTTCTACATATTGCACCTTTAAGAAGGTTTACTCCATAACTGAATTTAACTCTAGTGAGTGTAAAATTGACTCTGAATATTTAGCACTGAGATCAGTGCAACTTTTACACTGTACAGAATGGGACCATATTATATGTTTACTGAATTGACTAAATGACTATGTGGCGCACACATGCTACAAACTCCTTTCAACAAATTTAAATAAACGGTTTATCACTGCAAGACTACTTTTGAAGCAGCCATATTTGATTTGTGGGTCTACTGTACAGTAATGAGAAAACTCAAGTGTTAAAATTTGGAATTCAGTTGAATTTTTCTCAATTGGAACTGAAACTTTCCATCTCCTGGGTGCAGGTGGATAAGAACATAGATGTCTCAAACTTCAGAGTCGGGGGATCCAGAAGTGTGTGGGTAGGAAGACTGAGATAAAGGTGGGATCTATTTCAGAACCAAATATGAGACACATCAGATCAGTAAGGTCACAAAGTTGTAATTTTTCACTTTATTAAAGTGTATGGCTTACTTGTGTCTTCAGACACTCAAATATCTTCTTATGTAAAAAATTATGTGAGGGAAAATATCAAATTTTCATCTTAAACAAACACATCTGTCATAATAAACCAGATTCTCCCATTACAATAGCAATTGTTAAAGGAGTGGATCACTCCTTTAATTAATACATTTGGAATGAATGTGTTGTAAATCATTCTCTGGGTTGGAGGTGGGGTGCTCCATTTCTTGGCACTGAAAGTTGCCCACATCACAGCTGCGCATCCGACGGCAGGATTTGGAGTCTTATTCCCTGATACTTAGACATCTCGCCTCAGATTGGATAACAGACACGAGACTAACACTGACTTGCAACGTGGACATTTTATCTCCACAAACACAAGCCTGGGGGAGCTTCTGCTGTATGGTGAAGTTGCTAATGCTAACAGTTAGCTTCTACTATCCGAGACGTTCTCTGCTGTTATCTGGACTTTAATGCAACAACTGCCTTCCTTGTCGCGAGTTAAGACCGGCAAGTCCATGAATGTTAAGTGACAGTGTGATGTAGATCTGTCAGGATTTTTAAATCATAGAATTTATCTTGTATCAGAAGTTAATGCAAGACATAGGTGTGAGAGACTATGTTCATGTTCAGCCTGAAAAAAACTCAGTGACCGATAATCAGAAATAGTCATTAAAACATGGTTTGTCAGTGAACAACACCTTTAAATAATTGCTGTAGCCGATGTTCCAACACCCTTACAATTCAACTTTATCTTTATTGCTTGTGTGTTTTCTTTTGTTTCACCATTTAGTGTTTTTTTTCTGTTAAAGCAGTGGCTCAGCTGTTGTGTTGAGCTGCATCACAATTACCTTTGCACCTCCTAAAACATTCTGTGTGTATCTGTGTTGTGTAATACACTTGTCAGTTTTAGGGTCACACACACGTGTAGGTGTGCAGTTTGATGTGGATTTATGTGTCGAGGGAGGGGGCTCGGACTGCTTGAGAGGGATTATCCTCCTCCACTCTGTTTGGCTTGCCGTCCTAATGTGACCTTTAGGAGAATTCCCCATAAGCCAAAGAGAGGCACGAAGCGTGTGTTGCACAAAGGCCACTCTGAGTGAAATGTATCATCTAAAGGGAGTGGAAGTCCGATAAAAACAAACCTACATCCTTTTAAACAATTTGATTGCTGCTATTGATTTTTACAGAAAACATTTGGTGCTTTTTTACCTCCTTTTTTGGGGTTGAATGTTACCAACGGCTTCTATATTTTATTTCCACTTGAGAATTTACTTCTAGCTGCTGGAAAAATCCTGTATCCTGTGGGAATTTTTTTTCCAGTGAAATTTTAGCAAAGTACAACACGATCCACTGTGTACAGAATGAAAATTACAAATACGTAATTTTCATTATAAGAGATGCACCAAAACGGTTGCAGTAATTGGCCAATATTTGACATGATGGGCTTAAATTTGTAAAATTGTCTTACTGAGACCATGAAGTCCTTTTGTGCAGTGCAAATGAAAGGTACCAATAACAGATCTTCTATGAAGACAATTTCCTCTAATCATGACAGTATTCTAGTTATTCAGCATCTAAGAAGAAAAAGCAAACGTATTAACATAAACTGCAATAATATCTAATTCCATTAAACCATTAAGGAATGTGTTAAGATGAGACTTTAACATGCCTCTCAGCAGCAATAGAGCATTGTCCTGATGCTAGCAAAATGGCTAGCTTAGCAGCTAGATAATAATTTAAAGTCTGGTTAAAACCAACTTAAAAAGTGGCTTAACTTACAGATTAACTAAGAGTGCCTAAGAAAAGATAAAATTATATTATCAATACTCGCTTTAGATTCTCAGTAGACACCACAGATATCAGAAATAACGTGTTTGGGGGTCCAAATTCATGTTGTTGTGGTGGTGGTGGTGGGGGGGGTCTTGGATGCTACGTCACTTCCGGGTCACTGAACTGTCATTCAAGAGAAGCCACTGTCCTATGGGAGAGGACTTCTCAGAAGTCCCACCCACCCGAAAGGGTTGTATCAGAATTGCAACCAAAAACTCAGAGATTGCAAAGGAGAAAGCCAGATAGTGTAAGTGCAAATCTGGTAGTGAGAACAAAGCTCTGAGCAGCAAAAATGAAACAAAGATAATTGATAACAAAAACACAGAGGCAAACAGATAAAAGAAACATACTATATTACTCATTCTAAGAAGTTGATTCAGATAGTAAGTTTTGCTTTTGAACCAATTATTTTTTTCCTTTAGTCAATATTTTTGTTTTGTCAATTTCTAAATTTTTGTTTGATCATCAAAGTGTTTTTTTTAAATAATTTTAAGAAGCTGATTCAGATCGTAATTTTTTATTTTGAAACAATTTTTTCTCTCAATGTCTCAATATTTGTTTAATCTCCAAAGTATTTTTCTTGATCCTATTGGCACAAATCTAATCCCATAGATGTCCGCCTCGGGGGCGGGCATTTAACCTATGAGAACCCACCCAATTGGCCAAATGGCTGAAGAGCTTTATTTGATTTGCTAAAAAAAAGCATCATGCTTTTGTTTGACTGGCAGAATGCATAATGTGCAGCAAACATTTGAGCTGACCATTCATTGCAATATTTATCTGTTCTTTACTATATGCATATTGCACATGCTGATATCACGATAACGATATATTGCACAGCCCTAGTAGAAACCCAACAACCCCTTTGTCATCTGAGAATGAAATCTGTTTCAATGAAACTGACTTCCGACAGGATTAAGACTGTTTTGTGATTATTTCACTGTATCATTCTTACTTATTGCACCTTTAAATTGTTTTGGGTATTGAAACACCTTAATGAAATAAACCAAAACATCAAAGGGATATATAAATGAATGAGCTTGCTGTACGTGCAGCCACACAATACACGTTCATGTCCTAGCAGGTGCTTTGTGCTCTAACGTCCCTCTTTTTATTCCAGCTTACAGTTGATTCTCCTGTTCTAGCTCAATTGCCTATAATCAAACACTATTGTCAAATGCACAAAGGCAGTCACACATAAACACACCCTCACACCTGCTCATTATCATGTAGGCTTCATCCGAAATGGAACCACTTTGGCTATATCAGGAACACGGTGTTAAGCAGCAGCGTGAACATGCACCTGCCCTCGCTTTTATCAGCCACTCTCAAAGGCCAGCGACCGGAATAGGTGATTGGACAGCTTGTTCCAGTTGGGAAAACTTCTCTGTAGAAAAAGAAGGAAATACAGAACTGGTTGGAGGAAGAAGAAAATGTGACAACACAGAGTTAAAGACCCCACCTATTTTGTTTTGGGTTCATTTTATAGTTTCCAGTCCTGTCAGAATCAGCCCACTGAGCAGTGGTGGGCAGTCAGGGCCAGCAAAGCCTTCTCTGCTGGCCTAAACATACTCAAAAGCGTAAACGTATTTTTTTTCCTTTGGTAATTATTTTTAAATTAAAAAAAAGTTTACTGGTCTATTTTCTTTATATCCTATTATACCCACTTGGCTGTGCTGCTTCCAGTGTTAAAATACCAAGGTTGGGTGTTATCCAATCAGATTTAAGCTAGCTTGTGACGTCAGGCAGATTAAGTCTGCTCTAGGCCTTCAGAATCAATCGAGAAGCCCGCTGTCCGCTGTAAGTGAACAGAGACGAGCCAGTTGTGATAGCCAATCAGCTCACGAGTCAGCTTGGCTCAGGCCAGCTAGCTGGCCTCACGCAAAAGTTGACATGAACGCATCCTGTGATTGGTTAAGCAGTAGTTAGAACTTTTCTAGCGGCATGAAGCAAAATATCAAAACTAAACACGGAGATTTGTATCTATAGGCAGCTATCGGTGTGTTTTTGAACACATGATGGCTGAAAGAGGAGAAGAGACAGACTTGGATGCAGATTTACTTGCCACACCATTTTCAAGACGGACCTTTCAAGAAAAAATGGATCTTGTGAGAACCGGTCGTCCGACTCCAATGCTAGCTGGCTTGTCCCAGCAGGAGAAAGGATTTGTTCGTCATTTTCAGGCAAGCAACTATGAACGGTACCCATGGCTAACAGCTTCAGAGAACCGCTGCAGGTTTATTCTGCTGGGAACGCCTGTTGCTCGCATCAGATGGATTCGGTAGCATTAAAGCGCGTTAAAACGTACGCCAGAAACACAACCGGGCAGACACGGCTTTCAGCATTAGCCTCCATGTCCATAGAAAAGGACCTACTCATGGACCTGAAGTGCACAGATAAACTGTACAGAGCCATTGAGGTTTTCCTGAGGAAAGAAAGAAGGATGGATTTTATTTTCAAATGAGCAGGAGAGGAGGAGATCCATGCTGGACATTTATGTTGGTGAGTAGAAACATTTCATTAGTATTTTTTTATGTTTTGTCATTTTATTTTGTTAATAATCAATAAATGGTAACGAAATAAAATGGCTAAATGAAATTATTCTGTGTTCTGTTTCTATGCAATTTATATTGTGAATGACGTGGTGTGTGCAGCTGCGCCAACATGTTCAATTGTTTCGCGGTACAATTTTCTCCAAAACAAATGCAAATAATGTGTTTGCTTTACTTATTTATTTTATTGTCTCATCTCGTAAACCCATCTTTCATTTCTGAGATTTGACGGTATCCGTGGTCAGCTTCCTACTCTGAATTGGGAATGCGAGTTTGATTTTAAAGACTCTGGAAATTATGTGTCTTGACCAGCCACTGGTGTGTGTGTGTGTGTGTGTGTGTGTGTGTGTGTGTGTGTGTGTGTGTGTGTGTGTGTGTGTGTGTGTGTGTGTGTGTGTGTGTGTGTGTGTGTGTGTGTGTGTGTGTGAGAGGTTTCTCCAGCTGTGATGTCCTATTGATGGTATTTTAAGGTGTATTAAATTAGATTGGACTGAATAGGAAATCACTGAAGGCCCAGGGGTGGAACGCACCGCCCGCCACTGCCACTGAGTAAACATTAAATGATGTCGCAATAAGCTGAAGAGCTTGAAAATGAGAGAAAAAAAGAAAAACTCATCAATCAATCAATCAATTAATCAAAATCTTTTCATGCAAATGCAGCTCAAAGCGCTTTACAATATTGAAAACAACCAGACAGCAGCCGGTTTCCCACCCCTCCCTCACAGATTCACATAAGAGATCCCCTTTGTATCTCCCTCCTCCCACCCTCAATCCCATCCCAAGCAGATGCAAACTCCTGCGCGCGTGCACACACACACACACACACACACACACACACACACACACACACACACACACGAGAAAGTGCAGCTGGCTGAGTGAAATTGAAATCTTTATTTTGAACATGTTATAAAAAAAACAAAGCAACAAAAAAAAGTACAACAACGTAGAATTCAAAGAGACAATTACCTCAAAACAAACAGAAAAAGAAAACGAGAAGTCACAACTAATAACCTTCATGTTCGAAAAGGAGCAGGAAGAAGCATAAGCTTATTTAATCCCACCCCTTTTCCATTATCTAGTAATAAATAGATATACCTATATACACATACATATATGTTTCTATCTACATACATGCACATACACACCTATTCACAATTTCAGTAACCCCAGTAACACTTCATAGTATACACAACCTACAGATATATATACACATACCATCATACCCATACCCCCGCAAAAAAAAAGAAAAAAAAAATCTCAACGAGAACACCCTATCAAGTCTCTACCACCTCCCTGTACCCTGCAAAAACCATATCCTTAAACCGCTAATCTGAGTGCAGATGTAGTAGGTACAAAGAAGATGAAAACGCCATCAAAGGAGCCAACTGCACCGGGAGCACCAAGATTGGAAGCAATAGCCTTGGCAAGAGACATGGGAAGCACCCCGGCCGCCACAGCCCACCACTGCCCCCGGGGCAGTCGTCCCCCACAGAGGAAACACTAGTTTACTAATGAGACTAAGGTAACAAGTTAAGAAACAAATTAAACATAAACAGCTGATAAATAAAAATCTAAATAAAACACAGTGATAAACAATGACCAAGTAGAAGACATATAATTACATTTATAAAATATTGTACAACAAAGTATTAAGACTGGTTAAAACTAATAATTATTACAAGTTAAAATAAATATGCAAGAAAATATGTGTTATTTCATTAAAAAGAGTAAGTAGTAAAACACTGATAAAATATATAAAAGATGGTAAAAACAGGCTAAAATAGATCAAAATCACTTAAAAGCTATACTAAAAAGGTGAGTCTTGAGCCTGGCCTTAAAAACAAGAACACTCTCATGAGTTGGTCTAAAATGTTACCACAAATAATTTTTAAATACTGCTAAACAATTGGACCGTTTTTATGACGCCGACTGAGTTTTGGCTGAAGAAGAAAATTCTACCTCTGAGCTCCATATGTTTTCAATCACAGCTCATCTTCAGATTTCACCTGTTATTGTTATCGCACACGAGTCTGCTGCAGACATTTCACACTCATTTACACCTGAGTAGAATTTGTCTATTTATAATAAAAAGTGTTTTATTGTGTCGTTCAGTTCCTTCGTGAGCTGAAGCTCTATTTTAAACGTTGTTAAGTCGTATCTATTATAAGCATCCTTCCCGTGTGATGTCTGCTGTAGCAGCACTGGAGAGTGCTAATGTATATTGATTCATATCCTCTTTCCATTTCAGCTTGGGAGTTTTGCATTGGCCTTTGGGCAAAGTGAAAAAAAAATCTAAACAATGCAATAAGGTTGATAAGGGAAGAGCTATTGACCTTATAGTGTGCTGCGTAAATCCTGTAGCAAGCCGACAGAGCTCATCATCCTATCAGGACTACGTAAATACTCGTGCAGCGCCGCTGGACAAATTTAAATCACTCCACACTTTTAAGTGGCAGATTTAGGAGGGAAACATTTGGAGGATTGGAAGCTGTCGGTGTCTGCGCCGAAAGTGATAATGAGACTGCTTCTTCTGTAGCTTTCACCAAGTGATCAGCAACTGTGTGTCACACTGACAAGCACATGAAAACACACTTGTAAAGGTAGAAAGGCCAACAGGATTAACTGGGAAGGCTGTTTTAGCTGTGTAACAAGTACAGATACTGCCAGCACATTTAAACTGACTTCAGATTTTTTGGAAGGGGAGTTTTGTGGAAAGGTTAACTAATAATATCTTACCTGTTACAGATAAAATGAAGAGTAGCTTTTAGTGGACCGGTTAGCTAGAATCTAATTGTGGCAGGGCCTGGTAAACACTATTGTATAAAACTGTCATACGTTTCACAGTTTAATGGTAAAATTAGCAGAATTATGTGGTTGTTTACATACAAAATTAGTAGAGTATATCCCCCTCTGGAGCCAGGTCTGGAGGTGAGAGAGGTTCGCAAGCGCCTGGTGGCCTCCCTCCACCTACGTGTGGGGGGACGGGTCCTGACTGTGGTCTGTGCTTATGCACCAAACTACAGTTCAGACTACCCACCCTTTTTGGAGACCTTGGAGGAGGTGCTGGAGAGCGCTCCTTCCAGTGACTCCTTCGTTCTGAGACCTAATCTGAGAGGTGTGGTCGGGAGAAACAGACCGCTGATCTTAATTCCTGTAGTGTTTTGATATTGGACTTCTGTGCCAGTCATGGATTGTCCATGATGAACACCATGTTCAGACATAAAGGTGTCCATATATGCTCTTGACACCAGGACACCTTAGGCCGCAGCTCGATGATCGACTTTGTCGTCGTTTCGTTTGATCTGCGGCTGCATGTCTTTGACAGTTGGGTGAAGAGAGGGGCGGAGCTGTCAACTGACCACTACCTGGATGTGAGTTGGCTTCAATGTCGGGGGAGGATGCCGGTCAGACCTGGTAGGCCCAAACGTATTGTGAGGGTCTGCTGCAGGGTCTCCTGTAAGAAGAAGTTTCAATTTCCACCTCTGACAGAACTTCCAAAATGTTCTGGGGGAGGCGGGAGACATTGAGTCCGAGTTGGCCATTTCTTGCTTCCACTGTTGAGGTGGCTGACCGGAGCTGCGGCCACAGGGTTGTCAGTGTCTGTCGCGGTGGCGATCCCCGAACCTGCTGGTGGACACTAACGGTTAGGGGTGGCATCAAGCTGAAGAAAGAGTGCTATCAGATTGTTTGGCCTGTGAGACTCCAGAAGCAGCTGATGGGCACCAGCAGGCCAAGTGGAATGCAGCCCAGGTGGTCACAAGGGCAAAATCCCAGGCGTTGGAGGAGTTTGGTGAGACCATGGAGCCAGACTTCCATATGGCTTTGAGGAAATTCTGGTCCAACATCCGGCGCCTCATGAGGGAAAGCAACAGGCTACCAACACCGTTTATAGTAGTGATGTGTCTGTCGCGAACGAACTGGCTCTAAGAGCCGGCTCTTTGAAGTGAACGACGGGAGCCGGCTCGTCATTGGGAGCAGTCCACCCCCCTTGCTTTGGTGAAAGCTACAGGCGATTGGTCAACATGTGTAACTGCATGTCCACTGTCCACACACAGAGCAGTAGGGGCGGGGAAGAGGGAGGATCAGACTCAGACACACAGCAGAGCACCTGCGGGTGGAGGGAGACGAGAGGGAATGAGGAGGAGGAAAAAGGCGAGCGAGAGAGAGGAAAGTGCGACGAAGACGGTGAGAAAATGAGCGACAGCAGTCGGAAAGTGGAGATTTCTTAAAGTGTTCAGTTAATAAATCCATATAAATGATAAATATTTGATATATTGCATTTTTTTACATCAGTAAATCATTTTTACACATAGTTTTGCATTATTTTGGTGATAAATGTACTCTACGCAACAGAAAATATGAGGAGCCACTTGGGACCCGAAAGAGCTGGCTCTTTTTGGTGAGCTGAGCTAAAAGAACCGGCTCTCTAAAAAGAGCCGGAATTCCCATCACAAGTTTATGAGAGGGGATGATGACGCTGATGCTGACCTCGACTCGGAACGACCAGATTATGCTGCTTCAAGACATTAATGTTAATGTTTGTTGTCCTGGAAAACCAATGGTTTCAGATTTGATCAATCTTGGGAACACTTTAACTTCACCCAGAGGGTCAGTGGGGCCACTCGGGTATGTAGTCACACTTTGAACCTTGTGCTGTCACTTGGATGCACCGTGTCTAACCTGTGTGTTCAGGATGCTGTTTTCTCAAACCACAAGCCATTTGTTTCGACACTACAGTGCGTGATAGTGTCGTTAAATCTGCAACTCCTGTTAGACTCTGTCGTCCTGTAAACTTTGCTACATCTGGACAGTTTTCCTTGTTATTTAGAAAAGCAGAGGCTTATTTGGGTGACTGGTCAGTTTTGGACAAACTACTCAGTTATTTAATGAGACCTGTAAGGACAATGTGAACATTATTGCGCCTCTTTGCTCAAAACAGGTGAATCATGCTGCTATTGTGTGGTCTACTGACAGCACCCGGGCTGCAAGAAGGGAAGGTGTGGGAGAAAGTGGTAAAAGGACAAGCTGCACGTATCTCTAATGGGCCTAAGGGAAAGTTGGAAATCTTGTCAGGAACTTGTTAAATATGCAAAGACAGCCTATTATTCCAACCTTGCGCATGCTAACGTCAACAACCCACGAGTTCTGGATGCTGCCATTAACGTTGTGCTCACTGTGGAAGACTATTCTGTACAGGCACCTGACTCTGTGTGTAATAGTTTTCTCCAATTTTTTATTGATAAAGTGGCGATGCTGCGAGCGCCCCTGCCTAAAGTTAATGTGCTAAGCTCTTCTATGACTTTTCAGGGATGGCTGGTTTCTTTTCAACCAGTTTCACAAGCTGACCTAGCTAGGTTGATCGAAAAGGCTAAACCTAGTGGATCACCAGAGGATATTTTGCCCATTTTGTCTGCTTAAGGACATTTTTTTAGCAGTTGCACCACTGATTTTGCTGCAGGGTTTAACCCTTTGATGCATAATGGTCACTACAGTGGACAGATACTCAAAATTGTTATTTATTTGTTTTTGCTATTAAGCACAGCTGTTGAATACTTTATTGCATTTGAGCCCCTCCATTTGGACTTCAGTAAGCCAAGCCAACATATTTCATGCTCAGAATGCACGCTGTCCACTGAAGTGGACATGTAATAAATTATTTGTAAATTATAAAATTTTACAAAAAATATTTGTTGAAATTTGTTTCATTCACACCTAAAGATGAATGAAAAAAATTGTTAAAAAAATCATGGTTGAAGATTTCATAATTCATGCACCAAAGGGTTAATACTGGGACCCCTGTTATTTTCATTTTACATTCTGCCACTGGGTGACATCCATGGTTGGTTTCCATCTATACGCTGACGACTGCCAATTTTATCTACCTATGAATGGCGCCGGAGGCCATGCAAGAAGCAATTTTATGGACTGTTTGGCAGAAATCAAGGCATGGATGAAAGAAAACTTCCTTTGTCTCAGTGGGGAAAAAACAAAATGTTGTTTGGACCGAGTGGACACTTTGATTTTTCCAGCGTAGACTGCTGCGAATTGAATTTCTGCACGGGTGCATCTGCAGTCAACCTTGGCGTGAAGATGGACAGTGCATTTTTAATTATGTGGGTTAGCTATTGTTGATGTTTTACGTGCTCTTATCTTGTAAATTCATCTTGTTGGTTTTATTTGTTTTATTCCTTTGATTTACAGCACCTTCGTGGCACACTCGTGCCAGCAAGTGCTTTAGAAATAAAAGTTGAGCTGAGTTGATATACCACATTACAAAATACTCCCACAACTGTGGGCCATGAATTGAAACAGTAAATGTTAACTTGTACACACAAAACAGGGATTTCCCCTAACAAATCCATTCAAATCCATGATGCAAAAATGAGTACACCCCAGTTATAGTCTTAGGAGAAAAGCCACCTTCAGGACTACAACATTTGAATTAACAGGCATTCAACCACATGTGAGTCTAATGATGCATTTAAGAGGTGTCCAGCAGACAGGTGACTATAAAAGGGCATTACTTAAAAAGCAAGTAACACTTGAATTAACTTTTGTTGTTGCTGATAACCTGTATAGATGAGTGTCTAATGGCGCTGTACACGTGTAATCATTAGTGTGCCACTTTAGTGCAACTTACTTAAAATTTAATATTTCTGCCCAAAACCATAATCAAATTTCCATTTTCAGGTTAAAACTCTGCTCTACATGTATTTATAATCAGCTGTGGCTGATGGCTACGCTGAAAAACATAACGTTGTCAGCAAATTACTACGTGGCTGCACCGCACTGGTCTCCAGATGAGGCAGTCGCACCTCCACCTTGTTCAGCCACTCACCTGCTGATATGACATGTTGGCACTCAAAGCCGCTTGCCTCCTTGACAAAAATGCCCTCCTCCCCATTTTCATCTAATGATGGCAGTTAACAGGACATCCTCCAGAATGCTGCAGAACCTGTGTCTGCTTTTCTCCTGAGCTGTAAGTCTTGCTTGCGCTAGTTAACAACTCGTTTTTAGGTTGAGAAACTCCGACGGCATGCGCGGGGCGGTTGAGGGGGTGCGGTCTATCACTGCCTCAGTGCCGCTCTTTCAGTATGCCAGGCGACGCCTCTTTCGGAAGCGTTTTTCTAACAGGAAGTGCGGATGAAATAAGTCTCCACCCATGCATTGACCCTCACTTTAACAAGGAAAAGCCCTGCCCATGTCACAGGTGAGGACTACAAGGAGATCAGTAAAGCTTTACATATCAGTCAATATACCGTAGCAAAAGTGATCCAAACATTTTAGAAAGATTGAAATGCAACCATCTTACAGAGGTATCCAGGTTGTCCACAGAGTTAACATCTGGACAGGAGCATCTTCTGATGAGAAGGGTTGCAGAAAATCGCCATGCAAGTTCACTGCAGTTAGCTTAAGCAGTAGAAAGCCAAACTAGAATGACCATTTCTTGTGACACCATATGGCGTACACTGCAAAGGAATGACATGCATGGGTATCGTCCATGAAGGAAGCCTCTCCTAAAGCCCGTGCACAAAAAGCACACCTAGGATTAGCTAGGGCCCATGCTGAAAGACATGAAAACTACTGGGACTCTAGACTCTGGAGTGATGAGACAAAGATCACAGTTTTTGGAACTAAAGGTTTCTAAACTGTATGGCGTTGTGAAGGTGAGGATTTCAAAGAGAAATGCATGGTGCCTATAGTGAAGCATGGTGGTGTCGGTGTCCTTATGCGGGGCTGCATGGGTGCTGCTGGTGTTGGGGAGCTGCATTTCATTGATGGTATCATGAACTCAACAATGCACTGCTCTATACTGAAGGAGAAGATGCTCCCACCACTCCGTGCACTTGGCCGTCGTGCAATTTTCCAATACGACAATGATCCAAAACACTCATCTAAAAGTACTGGTGTAAAGAACAGGGTGAAGGTGACTGAATGACCAAGTATGTCTCCTGATCAGAACCCAGTCCAACACCTGAGGGGAACTCTGAAGCAGCAAGTTGAGCATCCAGGCTCTAAAAGAGGTTCTTCTTGAGGAATGGAAAAAGATAGATGTTGCTATATGTCACCAACTTGTTCAATCCATGCCTAAGACTTGGTGCTGTCCTTGAAAATCACATTGGTCATACCAAATACTAGATGTAGTAGTTTTTGTTGTGGGGTTTTTTCATTTTTGCTTCAACCAACTTTAGTAAAACTGAAGATTTTGTGATCTAAGTTATATTAACCTTAATTTCATGTTAAACAAGAGTTCAATCAAACCCAACCTTGTGAAAATTCTGGAAATAGTTCTTTTGCTCACTGAGCTACTGATTACATTCATACTTTTTAAAGGGGGTGTACTCATTTATGCTGAGAAAAAAGCATATATTTAATTAAAAAAGATAATTAATTCATTATTAAATACTTAAAAGTATGAAAAACTGGTACCATTAAGTACTGATATCGATTACTAGGTACCAGGAATTGGTGCCGAATCGATTAAAATGTGAAAGGCACCCATCCCTACTAAGCAGACCAATGTGTTTTCTTCCTTTGCTCCAAAAATGATCAAGAAATTGGCAATGCCTACATAATGACTTATCAATATCAAAGTGCTTTTAATTGAGTTAAACGGAAACATTTCCACAACCAACCTGATTTTTATTGGTCAATAGATTGATAAGTGAATAAAAAATTGAAAGCCTAATGTACAGAGACGAGCGTCGTCTACTGGCTGTAAGAAGACAGGAGGGTTTTTTTTTTTTTTTTGCTGACATGGAAAAGCACAGAATAGAACGTGGTGAGTAATTGAAAACATCCCAGACAGGATGTGGATGCAAGGGAGATAGATTACATCGTGTTGAAAAGGATGTGAGGGAAACTAATGAGTCAGTATTTCAGTAATTGTCCATAGCTAAGAATAAGCATCGACCAAGACAAGTCTGAGACAGTAGGCCTGTCTTTAGACAGCATTTAGATCTATGTGGCACCAAACCCTAATTATAAGGTGACCAGTCTGTTTGAGAAATAAGACAGTGACACAGATGTCTGTGCAGCTTTTAATGAGCTTCGCTGCTGTAAACATACTTTCATGTTTTTCAGTGGCAATAAAGACCCTAAAGGCATATGTTAATCTAGTTTTCAACTTGGAAATAGGATTTTTGATGGCTTTTTCTCTCTGAAAAAGTTAATCAAATAAACTTTGCATTCAGAGAATATCTTTAGATCTAGCCTGGTCCTAAAATGGTATTTTAAAAATGCCATTTCGAGTGTTAGAAAGACAAAGACACAGTGACAAAGTGTAGGACTTGAATAGTTGCTAAATTTAAAATGGAATCGAATATGCCAACCCCATTCTAATACTTAGATTGGCATCTAATTACACTCAAGTACAAAATAATATAAAGTACGTCAACAAAAGTTTTAAATGAACAATGTTTATGCTAGACCTCAAAATTAATTACAATCTAATTTACCTTTCAACCAGTTTAGTTCTTTAGTTTTTGCAAAAGCTGAGTGAAACCTTTAACAATTTATGTGTTTCATCTTCTTGAAATATAATGAACCAAAGTTCCATTAATTGTCACACACTGGTGAATTTTTTTCTCTGCTTCTGACATATCCCCATGGGGAGTGGTGAGCTGCGGAAACGACTGAGCTCGGGAACTATTTGGTGGTTTAACCACCCCATTCAAACCCCTTGATGCTGAGTGTCAAGCGGAGAGGCACTGGGTCCCATTTTTAAAGTCTTTGGTATGGATGGTGTTGAAGATTACCTCCATCTTGGGAAAACCTTCCCACCCACTGCATTCCACTGTGGAGGCTATGGACAGCTCTTTCAGTGGAAGACTGAGACATTCCAGATGTAAAACAGAATGCTACCGTAGGTCAAGTATCCCCACTGTGGTAAGAGTGTATACCGTAATTTCTGGATGATAGAGTGCACCTCAATATAAGCCATCGTCGTCATAATCTTCCTCCGCTTATCCGGGTCGCGGGGGCAGCATCCCAATTAGGGAGCTCCAGACCATCCTCTCCCCAGCCTTCTCCACCGGCTCCTCCGGCAGGACCCCAAGGCGTTCCCGGACCAGACTGGAGATGTAACCTCTCCAACGTGTCCTGGGTCGACCCGGGGGCCTCCTGCCGGCAGGACATGCCCGAAACACCTCCCTGGGGAGTCGACCAGGGGGCATCCTGACCAGATGCCCAAACCACCTCAACTGGCTCCTTTCGATCCGGAGGAGCAGCGGTTCTACTCCGAATCACTCTCGAATGTCCGAGCTCCTCACCCTATCTCTAAGGCTGAGCCCGGCCACCCTACGGAGGAAACTCATTTTGGCCGCTTGTATCCGCGATCTCATTCTTTTGGTCATTACCCAAAGCTCATGACCATAGGTGAGGATTGGGACGTAGATCGACCAGTAAATCGAGAGCCTGGCTTTCTGGCTCAGCTCCCTCTTCACCACAACAGATCGGCTCAGCGTCCGCATCACTGCAGATACTGAACCAATTTGCCTGTCGATCTCCCGATCCCTCCTACCCTCACTCGTGAACAAGACCTCGAGATACTTAAACTCCTCCACTTGAGGTAGGACTTCTCCCTCAACCCGGAGTTGGCAAGCCACCCTTTTCTGGTCGAGAACCATGGTCTCAGATTTGAAGGTGCTGATCCTCAACCCAGCTGCTTCACACTCGGCCGCGAACCTACCCAGCAAGAGGTGAAGGTCAGAGCTGGATGAAGCTAGGAGGATCACATCCTCCGCAAAAAGCAGAGACGGGATTCTCCTGCCACCAAACTTGACACACTCAACACCACGGCTGCGCCTAGAAATTCTGTCCATAAAGGTAATGAACAGAACCGGTGACAAAGGGCAGCCCTGGCGGAGACCAACCCTCAATGGGAACAGGTGCAACTTACTACCGGCTATGCGGACCAAACTCACGCTCCTCTGGTAAAGGGACTGAATGACCCTTAACAGAAAGCCACCCACCCCATACTCCTGGAGCGTCCCCCACAGGGTGCCCCTGGAGACACGGTCATAAGCCTTCTCCAAATCCACAAAACACATGTGGATTGGTTGGGCAAACTCCCATGCCCCCTCCATCACCCTTGCAAGGGTATAGAGCTGGTCCACAGTTCCACGGCCAGGACGAAAACCACTTTGCTCCTCCTCAATCTGAGATTCAACTATCTATCGGACCCTCCTCTCCAGTACCTTGGAGTAGACCTTTCCAGGGAGGCTGAGGAGTGTGATCCCCTATAGTTGGAACACACCCTCAAGTCACCCTTCGTAAAGATGGGGACCACCACCCCGGTCTGCCACTCCACAGGAACTGCCCCCGATAACCATGCAATGTTGCAGAGACGTGTCAACCATGACAGCCCTACAACATCCATAGCCTTGAGATACCCAGGACGAACCTCATCTGGCCCCGGGGCTCGGCCGCTGTGTAGTTGTTTGACTACCTCAGCAACTTCTGCCCCTGAGACTGGACAGTCCATACCCAGGTCTCCTGGCTCTGGTTCCTCCTCGAAATGCGCATAGGTGGGATTGAGGAGCTCCTGAAAGTATTCCTTCCACCGTCCGAATATAGCCCCAGTTGACGTCAGCAGCTCCCCATCCCCACTGTAAACAGTGTGAGCGAGTTGCTGCCTTCCTCTCCTGAGGTGCCGGACAGTTTGCCAGAACCTCTTTGGAGCTGATCAATAATCTTTCTACATGGCCTCACCAAACTCCCGAGATTTTGCCTCGGCAACTGCCACTGCTGCACCCCGCTTGGCTATCCGGTACCTGTCTGCTGCCTCCGGAGACCCACAGACCAGCCACGCCCTGTAGGCCTCCTTCGTTAACCTGACGGCTCCCCGAACCTCTGGTGTCCACCAGCGGGTACGGGGGTTGCCACCACGACTGGCACCGGCCACCTTGCGACCACAGCTAGCAACAGCCGCCTCAACAATCGGGATGCGGTCAAAGCTCTGCCGGAGGTGGGAGTTGAAGACCGTCTTAACAGGTTCTTCTGCCAGGCGTTCCCAGCAGACCCTCACTATGCGTTTGGGTCTGCCAGGTCTATGCGGCATCTTCCCCTGCCATCTGATCCAACTCACAGTTGACAGCTCCGCTCTTTTCTTCACTCAGGTGTCCAAAACATACGGCTGCAGGTCAGATGATATGACTACAAAGTCTATTATCGACCTGCAACCAAGGCTGCCCTGGTACCAAGTGTACAGATGGGCATCCTTATGTTCGAACATGGTGTTCGTTATGGCCAAACTGCGGCTTGCACAGAAGTCCAATAACGAAACACCACTTGCGTTCAGATCAGGCAGGCCGTTCCTCCCAATCACACCCCTCCAGGTCAAGCTATCATTGCCCACGTGACCATTGCAGTCCCCCAGCAGGACAATGGAGTCCCCTGATGGGGCACTATCTAGCACTCATCCCAGGGACTCCAAATAGGGTGGGTACTCTGAACTGATATTTGGCCCATAAGCATAAACAACAGTCAGGACCTGTTCCCTGACCCGAAGGCACAGGGAAGCTACCTTCTCGTCCCCCGGGGTAAACCCCAACACACAGGCAGAGAGTCTTGGGGCTAACAAAAAGCCAACCCCAGCCCTCCGCCTCTCACCCGGAGCAACTCCAGCAAAGGAGAGTGTCCAACCCCTCTCAAAGACTTGGGTTCCAGAGCCAATGCTATGTGTCGAGGTGAGTCTGACGATATCTAGCCGGTACCGCTCAACCTCTGCCACAAGCTCCTGCTCCTTCCCCGCCAGCGAGGTGACGTTCCATGTCCCAAAAACCAGTTTTCTTGTCCGGGGATCAGACCGCCAAGGCTCCCGCCTTGGTCTGCCACCCGATCCACATTGCACCAGACCCTTCATGTTCCTCCCGCGCGTGGTGGGTCCACAGTTGGATGAGCCCATGTATCTGGTTCGGGCTGGGCCCGGCCGGGCCCCATGGGTGAAAACCCGGCCACTAGGCGCTCGCTCACGGGCCCCAACCCCAGGCCTGGCTCCAGGGTGGGACCCCGGTAACCCTCCGGGCCAGGTACTCTGACTCTTTGAATTTACTTCCATGAAAGATCCTGTGCACCGTTCTTTGTCTCACCCTTCACCTAAGACCAATTTGTCATGGGAGACCCTACCAGGGGCACAAAGTGCCCCAGACAACATAGCTCCTAGGATCATTAGGGCACTCAAACTCCTCTACCACGATAAGGTGATGGTTCAAGGAGGAGCAATATAAACACCACCGGGCTAAAATTCGCAGATATCTACTGCATTGAAAACGTAGTTAAACTGACGGTAACTGAACTGATCAGTATCAAACAAAACAGAAAAGTTATTGATTAGTTTATTCATCATCCTTCTGCGCACGGAAACCACTGAAGTCATCTTCTTCAGTGTCGGAGTTGAACAGCCTCAGAAGAGCTTCGTCACATCCCTTTTCTGTGGCGATATCAGTGTGAAGCTGGGAAAACAAGCAGCGCCATTTTACTGTGAAAAAAATCCTCCTGGGCGCTTTCCGTAGCACTCCTTTAACCATTCCTTTATTAGACTTTCCAGCATCCATCCTTTCTGGTTGATTAAAGCCGCACCTCATTATAAGCCGCATGGTTCAAAGCGTGGGAAAAAGTAGCGGCTTATAGTCCAGAAAATACGGTAACTCCTCAGTTTTACTAGTACTGGCATTATCTTGTTGCACAATAACATCAATGCAATATTCAGCATGTGTTCAATACTTGTGCAATCCTGGATGAACACTACAATGTTTTCCCGACATCGGATCAGGCATGGCGCTGCGCCACGGCTGAAATTCCAACAAAAGTGCAAGAACCTCCCTCCCTGCTAGCAAGTGCATTTCAGCAACCCTACTGTGGTTTCAGCGACCCTACTGTGGATTTGAACCCATAGTCCCCCAGTCTCAAGGCAAATACTCATACCACTAGGCCACTGAGCTGTATAATGAACTACAGCAATAGTTTCAGAGAATATGCAAAACTGACTTGACCCAGTACTGAGCCTTGAGGGTCTCCACAGGAATTAAATGTAAACATGTGTTGTTTATTGGATTGTATTGGGGTCTATTTTACAAAATTATTTTAACAAACAAAGAGCCACACTTGCGATGGACTGGCTCTCTGTCCAGGGTGTACCCCACCTGATTGCCCATTGACCGCTGGAGATAGCCCCCCACCCCCCCGCAACCCTACATGGACAAAGCGGGTTCAGACAATGGATGGATGGAAGAGCCATGCCTATCACAGTGATGATTTAGACCAGTAAATAGTTTAATAAGGATATGGGGTTTTATGTTGAGAAGTTGGCTCCTTAAAATTGATCATTTGATCTTACCATTCTCTATGGTTGCATTTTCATGGGGTTACTGGAGATCCTTGCCATTAAATAGAAACATAAAGGATTCTGAAAGGTGAACTTTCAAGAGAAGGAGAAAAACTCTTGTAGAGTGAACCATCCATATAGCTCTGAAGGAACTTTGTGACTTTGTTCCACTGTTGCATCGTGAAACACTTTCTATTTTTAAAATAATTAAATAACTGACCGTCACACTCTTAAAAATGTATTATAATAGTTTCAACACTCTTAGCTGGAAGTCTATAGGTCACAAAGTTCAGCAGAATATGAAAGCACGCTCAATGACAATCACTGGAAACCATGTTGAGAATAAAAAACATAACTGCAGCAGACTTGGTCTTTCCTGGCCAAATCAATTGATTTTTATGGCACCAGAGAGATAGATGAAGGGCTGTGTGTGCAGAATGTAGATACTGATGAATTTCACAGCCAACTGGATTTTCACAACACCTGACAAGATCACGACTCAAGATTCACCACTTTTAATCCCCCACAGGAGAAGGAAAATTGGTGAGGCTGGGGAAAAGAAATCCAATGGTCAAAATGAAGAGATAAATCAGATGATGAAACAGTTCTAATAATGGAAGCTGGTTAAACATCAACGGCTGAGAGCAGTAGCCGTTAAACTTCTGATATCCCTACATGGCAGATGAAATGGTGTGAAATACAGCCACTGCCCCGCTGTCATAACACTGTTAACAAAACCTGTCATGAGTTAGTCCCACACACATATCTGTTTCGAGACTTTGTTGACCCCTATAAAATCTGCAGAGTAATTTATCCCCCGTCTCACCAAACCACAGGTATTACGTGTCTTGTTACTGAAGAATGACAAAGTTTTGCAACAAAAAGGTCAATGACGGCTTTAGGATCCAATCATCAATGTCACAAAATAACAACCACGAAAAAGAGCAACTGTAATCTGCCATGCTCCGGTTGCAATGTTTCATACCAAACACTGTGTGGTGCCACTATTTGTGCATAAACTTCAGAAATTCCCCAACCATTCAAAACTTATCAAAGTCACAGGGAGGTAAATCTTTGAAGTGCCAACAAAATAGTCGCTCTAAGTGGATGCAAAGGTCAACATTAGTCAGGAAAGGGCTGGTCGGCACATGAAATGATTCATGACCATCATTTGTGTTTGGAGAAATTAATTGAGTGATGAATCATCACCCAGGCAAAAGACAAAATCACTGAACTGCTGTGATCCTATGAGTTCTTTAGACAGCGACATGGCTTACGTGAAGGTCAAGATGTACATAAGCACTACAGACAGTGACTTGCAATGTCAAAGAACCAAACGGGGGTGGTGTTTTATAAAAATGTAAATGCTGAATGGGTTGATGTACTGATGTAATATAAAAGGACAAAGCATGGTGACATATTGAATTATACATATATATATATATATATATATATATATATATATATATATACACACACACACACACACACACACACACACATACAAGTTCAGTAATATATTGAACATTGATATATTGAACATTGATATATTGAAGTGATTGTGCATCATGATATTGACGCATTGGGATGTTGATGTACTGTGATATTGATATTCTTCCCAGCAAAGCCCTTTCCTGTTGTACCATAGGTATATTTGTTACTAAACTTATTGAAAGTAGAGTGGAAGGCAGAGCTTTCAGTTATTGGGCTTAAGACTTTCATTTATGGCTAGAGTTTGTATGGGTTATTCTAGCTAATCCCTTTAGTTATGCTGCTACAGGCTTAGACTGCTGGAGGACATACTGAACACATTTTGTCAATCTGCTGGCTTTGCTCTCTTTACTCCACATGTTTATGTTTATGTTTCCTTTCCTGTCCTCTCAGAGGACAAAGCAGAAGGCCAGCCATGGACCCTTATTGGACCTTAGTGCATTTTTTTTGTGCTCTAAGGACAAAAACGTTAGAAAATTAAAGGGTTATATAAGGGTTAAGAGCTGCTGCCTTTCTATTAGAAAGATGTTTTCCTTTCCACCATTGCTCTGCACTTGATCAGAATAGGGGATTGCATCGAAGTGATGCTTAAATCCAATTATTTGTTTCCCCTGGGAAGAAAAATAACGATGTCCCATCTCCAGGAACTAGAAGTGAGCTACATCACAGCTGAGCTTCCAATGACAGATTTTGGCACAGACAAATATATGTAGACGCTCCGTGGACTGGTGTTGCCTATTGAGAGCCGCCATAGTTGATGGTCGTCATTTTAGATGGGTCTCCATTCGCCCCCTGTGCATTCATTTCTACTGAGGAAAGTGTTTACCCAACAAAAAAAACTGTTTTTCAAGTTTTTCACAAAATCAGACACAAGATATAACATGATAATGAAAATATTAATAGAATTAAACACAATAAAAAAGCCCCGTAGGTTAGAAAAGTCACTAGTAATCCTACGTGATCTGTTTCCAATTGTACGCCGGTTGTTGTAACCAGGCATAGTTGCTCACTCTGCCTTTGGACTTTGGAGAGTGAGGAGGCCCATCCAATATGGCTGCGATGCTGTTATGCTCTCCAGCGCCA
This sequence comes from Nothobranchius furzeri, assembly GCF_043380555.1. Lineage (NCBI taxonomy): Eukaryota > Metazoa > Chordata > Actinopteri > Cyprinodontiformes > Nothobranchiidae > Nothobranchius > Nothobranchius furzeri. Next base: position 57,624,491 of record NC_091742.1, read on the forward strand.
ATGAGGTGAATACATATTTATGTCTATGGGTTTTGGAGTCCTATTTCCTGACATTTGGACATCTAGCTTCTGATTGGCTAACAGCAACATGACTCTTCCAATGTCTTACAAAATTGATGTTTTATCTCCACAAATAACACAAGCCTGCAGGAGATCTGCTGTGTGGTGAAGTTGCTAATGCTAACAGTTAGCTTCTGCTAGTGAAGACGTTCTCTGCTGTTTCCTGGACGCTTAACTCATTCACTGCCAGCCGTTTCCTGATCACTAACTGCCTTCGCTGCCAGCGTTTCTCACTGTTTTTACTGTTTTTTTAAGAGTCACAGAACGTTGCACGCTAGCATGATGTCGATGCCAAAACAACCAAAACAAAGAGGAGACTCACCTCTTACATTAGGAAGAAGCCGCGTGTTTTGAGTGTTATCTGTTCTTTCACAATCCGTTGTCGAATTGTGATCGGCAGACACTTTTCCGGTTCGCGCCTCACTTTTTTTTACAGGAACGGCCCAAAACGATCTCCAAACACATGGATGTGTTGTTTCCTGATCATGTGATCTGTGACGTATACGGATAAAGATCGGCTTCAGGGCTGAGATGTTTGTTCTCTCAGTGGGGGCTCATTCCAATGCTCAAACAGTAAAAAATGCAAATGACGACTTTAGTCGTCATTGGCAGTGAACGGTTGGATCTAAAATGACGACTTTAGTCGTCAGTGGCAGTGAATGAGTTAACCAACAACATCCTTCTTGGTTGCGAGTCAAGATGGGCGAGTTTGTGAATGTTAAGGGACAGCGTGACATAGATCTAACAGGATTGTCAAGATCCTAAAATTTCACCATCTATTTTCTATCAGAAGCTAAGGCTGGAGATAAGTGTAGGAGACTATTTTCATGGTTCAACCTGCTTGAAGAACTCAGAGTGAGCGATAATAAATCAGACATAAGATTAAAAAATGGTTTCTCAGTTTTCAACACCTTTAATCCAATTTTGTTACAACTTAAATGCAGTCACTTAGCCTGAATCTGGACTTGTTATGATTTTAGGTGTGTAAACCTGCGAGATGTCTTGTGTTCTGACATGTTATGATTAATCTGAATTGAACTGAATGATATGTGTGTGTTATTACATTTTTGTTAAAAAATAAATAACTAAAATAAAAGACAGAATTGTATTACTGATGTAGAAAACTAGAATTATTGTACACTGTTGATGTGTTGTGATATAAATGCATTGTATGTGGGTAATGTATCTTATAATTATGTATCATACAACAGTGATTAATCAAGATATTAATGTATTATGGAATGGAGACCCATGTAATGTACAGCAGTGATGTATAAACTTATTAAAATAGCTAAGAAAGCTTCATCCAAATGTAAAGAACACTTTTGTATTCACAATCTTACAAAATAAATAATCGTTAATGCATCTGTTGATTTTTATATTGTCAATACTGCTAATAAATGTAATGTTTTAATTTCCCTACAGGCTGTATTTTTTACCTCCGCCTCGTTTAGATCCAGAATAACTGCACTGTCACTAATAATGAAAAGTGTGTGGGATGGGTGGAATACTTTGGGTGAGACATGGTGTACACCCCAGAACCATCACCAGTCCATCACTGGAAAAAAATGGAACCATTAGTGAACCATTTAGACTCAAGTGCTAAGCTGACCAGCCTGCAGTCTGGACCTCTCACTCTCTGAAAACATTTGGAACACTATGAAGAACAGAATTGTTTGATTGTTATACATATTAAGAAATGCAGACATATGTGACATATTTTTAAAATGATTAAAATGTTAACCTGAAAATGATTTTTTTTATTTGAGTCTTTTTAAGCAATGACATCTCTAAATAGGGATGGGCACCTATGGCACTTGAATCGATATGATACCAAAGGAATCAATACTGGTTCTTAATTTGATACTTTTGAGTGTTTACTAATTAGTTAGATCTCTTTTAAAATTTTATATATTTTTTCTCAATATACTTTATTTGATAAATATCATGATAAATAACATACAACAGTTTAAATTTTATCTGTAGTGTTGTGCAAAATTCTTCAATATGAAAACCTTAAACCACAACTGTTGATGCCCGCACTGCCTGCTCACCACAGCCATGGAATACACCTCATCAGCACTCACTAACACCATATTTTGGAGCAGGCAGAGGGAGACTAGGGGTCTTAGCACACCTCTGTTGTCGCTTGGCTTCTTGGGGCTGGAGGCTAGAAGGGAGATCCTGCCGTCCGGTTGGGGTCTGGGTGGTGGGTTGCTGTGCTCAGTGTTGGGCGGGGGAGCCTGCTCATCAGCACCCCAGCAGAAAGGGTCGAACTCTGGGAACCGGTGATGGTTGTACCCAATGTGCAACAATACCGGGACCAGAGTGAATAGGGTGTGTATGGGGAGCATGAGTGGGTGTCCGGCGTGCATTTTTGTAAGTCGTTGGTTGTATGTGTATGTGTAAGCATGACGGAGGGAGTGTGTGACTGTTTGTGTATGACTGTATATGTCAGGTGGGGCCTTTGACTCCTCCCTTCTCCTGGGACTTCTTTTGATGCTATACATCTTCGTCTCCCCTCCCCCTGCCACACCTGGTGTGGCGTGCGGTGTCTTGGTCTGCCTGAGTGTTCGTGGCTCCCTGGTCAGGGGGTTTAAGATTTTTGGTGTCTGCCTGATCAATCCCGGTGGCTGTCTGGTGGGGTCTGGGTCCCTGGTAAACCCCCACAATGCAGGTGAAAAATTGAGGCCAATGCGGAAGTGACAAAAATTGCAGTTCCACCCTCATTCACTAGGGGCTGGTATCAGAAGCGAGCAAATCCTCATTGAATCCCATGTTAAAAATACCAATTTCACATCAGAAATAAACATGTTTACAGCCTGGTACCAAAACATGTTTTTGGTTTAAATTATCTAGTTTACACTCATGGCAACTCTGAGGGGGGTGAATTTTTTTCTCACTCTTCTATTTAAGTGTATTAAAAGCCTAAAATTCTGAATAATTAATGAGCATCCGACCCATGTGACCACAAAGCTAGCTCCATGGAAAGGCCTCAGTAGAGCCTCGGTCTGGCTTGGAAACTGTTCCGGGATTTTGAGTCTCTGTGTTTGTGTATTCTTTTTTGGATATTATTTGTGCAATTGTTGGACAAAATGACTTGCCGTGGCATTAATTGCACTAATAGAGCATCCAAGGAGTCTCCACTTCATTTTTTTTTGGTAAGTAAAATTATATTTATGTATTTTAGGTCACTGCCGAGCTGAGCATAGATGTTAACATGTACTGTTTAACCATGAAATTTAAATGTAATAGGGTAAAACCCAGTGCATTTAACATAATGCTGCACTTTAGAAAATGGGTTGAAATATAACATGTTGGTGGAGCTGGGTTCCGACTATCGGCTTGTGGAGCTCTCGGGAGACCGATGTTTTCCACCTGGTTCTCCCCTCCCCGCAGCTCGGCGCATCTCTGTCTGATCGCGGCTTCTGTCTGCTGCGCGAGCTGCCGGCTTGTGGAGCTCTGGGATGGAAACCTTTCCACTGGGTTCTCCCCAGCGGCAGCTCTTCACATCTCAGATCGCAGCAGTGCTTGTCTGCTGTGCGGCTGCCGGCTTGTGGAGGTCTCGGAGACCTCTGTGTTCCAACCGGTTTTACCCAGCGGTCAGCCCGGCGTATCTCTCACTCAGAAGCTCGGGTGTTGTGCACAGTTAACTCCGGTTGTAGCTAGGTTGCTACCTCCGTTAGCTTAGCTCCCATCTCCGCGTTAGCTTTGGGTTAGCTTCAAGTTAGCTTCAAGTTAGCTTGTAGCTAGTTCGACCGGGTGTCGTCAGTTGATCCCAGCCTTACAGCCCCACCCTCAGCTCCACCTCTTCCCTTTTATGGAATTGTCTGGGCTTGACGGAACCTGTGACACGGTCAAAATGGCGGTGGTGGCCACCTCCCATTTTCCTTCAAAAACGTGTTATTGGAGTCTATGGAAACCCATTGTCCAATATTTATATGTCGATGGTCCCTGGGCTCTGCTGGGTCCCCGGCGGGGGTGGTCGCTCCTGGGTCCCGGGTCGCTGGATCCCAGGCTCGGCCGGCTAGGGGATGGGAGGCTGCGGGCTGGCATGTGGGCTTGCCTCTGATATCTCCCGGGACTCTGCCGGCTGCTGGTTGTGGCCCCCTGGGGTGATCCTCTGCGCCTCTCAAGGGGGGCAGGGGCTTTTCTGGTCAGTCTCCCTGGGGTTCCTGTGCTCTGGGGCAGCTCCTGGATCTCTGGGATTTGGAGCTCCCTCTGTCTCCTACACATCTTTTGGGGGAAGATCTGTGGTCCCTCACACTCTCTATTGGATGCTCCTATAGAGAAACCATACATATACAAGCATGTGCACGCACAGGTGCTCACATAAGTATTGACTTGGGCATGTTCAACGCATGTCTTAAGGCTGTGGTTGGCACTCAATGCACTGTGATTTATTATCGTGTGATTGTTCAGTTAAACAATGTTGATTATATATTTCTTCATCAAGTTGACGCAGTGATAGCTTGATCTTGTATTGTTGTTGTGTTCCATTTTTTTTGTTTGTTTTGTGTTTTGTTTTTTTCTTCTCTTTCTGCAGGTCTAGAAGCAGACTCTTGTTCATTATTGTTATTTTTGTGGATTGTGGTTTGAAAAACTCAAGAGCTAAATGAATATTACAGGTTGTCCCATTCAGCACCTGGTGACATCACATGCAAGAGTATATATATATATATATATATATATATATATATTTTATTAAGTAAACTTTTTTCTTTTTTTTCTCCCCTTTTGTTTTTCATTTTACGCCATTGCAACCCCAAAAAGATGTGGCAAAACTTGCATTTATTTCTTAACTAATCTGCATCTGCACCCTCTCTAGACGATAAACACACATGCCCATGAAAGTGTTTTTCTCTTGTCTTCTACAGTCCCCTCCCCTGTTTCTAAAATGGGAATATCAATGATGATATGTGCAGCTGGAGACAATAAACTAGTAGAAGAACCAATTACCAGCAGGTGACAAGCTGGGGGTTCAGAGGCTTTTCAACATGTCATTATCTGCACATCGACATCTCCAAGAGGCCTGACAGGGCCATTTCTGAGGCGAGCCACCCTGATAAACCCACGCCAAAAAAAGACACAAAAAAGGAAGAATACTATTACAGCATTCATGAGTCTTCTTATGTTTACACATCTTCCCTTGATTGCACCAGAATGCAGACGTCATGTGGAGAGATTTCTTTTCTCCCTGGTTTTTCTTGAACTTATGTGCGCATGCAGATAAACACATAAATAACTCCTCCTCGTTCTCCCTTTCTCTAAATTGATGAGATTCTCAGAGTGTTCCCTTTATATGTGAAATGGTAATTGTATTTCTCTAATCTAATCCCATTAGAACCCCGTGCCTACCCTGCAAACTGCCCCAAGGCAATTACACCAAATGTCAATGAATTAAGTAATAGCTTGGTGCCAAGCCAGGGGTGCTCACCGTTGATCACTGCTGTCAGTGGGAAAACGCTGCTTGTCAACAGCAAATCACACACACACATACACATACCCTGCGTAGTCACCGATGTTCTGAGAGGCATTTAACTTATCTGTAGGACACACACACACTGCGGTGCATTGCTGGGACTCTTGCAGCTATTTAGCTCCTGTCCAGAACACACACAAAGAAGGAGTAAATGTAGCAGCTGAAGCCGAGTGTGTCGCTCTTTGTGCCGAAAAGGACCCCATCCTGGAGTAGTGCAAGCCTCGTCCGTGTAAAACCTGAACAGGAACCGTGCAGAGAATAATGCCAGTGGAGATGCGTTAACTGTAAACTCTACTGAAGGAGCTCACCACGAGCATTCGCACAAAGACTGTGCTTTTCTGAGAATCTGGGCGCTCTGATGGGTAAACGAGGCTTTGTGCAAGTGATAGATGCGATTGTGGTGTGATGAATGGAGTTTGATTAAAAATTGTGGAGAATGTGGCGACTTGTGCTGGTTGGCAGGCAAATTTAAACCCTAATATACTGCATGTGTGCACAAATGTGTCCCATATTGTGGGCTTAGAGTTGATAATCTGATTTAGAAAAGCTTTCGTTCTGTAGTTGGTGCTGAGTGATGTTTCGTTTCTCTTTTCATTTTCTCCAAATTAAAAAAATATATATTTTTGCATGTATCAGTTATGATTGAATTAAGAAAAACGTACATTTTTAAAGAAATAGGCTTCCAACTGTAAGCCAAAATGATGTTTGTCACAGTTTGATTTTTTTTCTCAAAGACAGTGCTTAAGTTGATTAAAGCCATCAAACTTTGTTAAAGTCGATAACACAAGAGAATGTCTAATTAGATTACTGATCCACAGGCCATTCCAGCTGACTTGGAAATGCACCACAGAACTGTTTTACTGGCTTAAAAAATTAATTAGGACGAAAAAGCTCTGTAATCTGATAATTAGTGCATTTTGTTTTTACTCGTGTACATAAAGCTAATACTATTTGCAGAATTAAGCACTAAACTGACAATAAATCTGAGCAGAACTCACAGTCCGCTTGAGAGTCTGCTCAAAAAATGTGTCAGTTCAACCAGCAAGCAAAGGTCCACTAGGCCAAAATTTTTTGTGACCGTCTAAAAAACACACAGAGACCACCAATCTGCTTCATTCCAGCTATCAAAATCATTGAACTTCTTATCCATCCATTCATTATCCTGATAGGTTCATCCTCACTAGGGTGTGGGGAGCTGGGATATATTGCCTCCAGGCAAACTGTAGCTACGTTGTGGCCCATCACCATTAGTGTGTGTGTGGTGGATGAATGACTGGTGGTGTTGTGAAGCACCTTGAAGGGTGCAGGCCTTTTTACCATTTACAAAACTGCTTGTGTGTCTAGACAGATGAGCCTAGTTGTAATTCACAATATTACCAATATTTCAGTGTGACTGCAACTCTAAAGTTACATTAATCTGCGGTGGCCTCGCGTATAAACGAACGTCTTCTGAAACCTGTGGGGGGAATAAAATTCCCTCATGGTGCTCCGGTTTCAGGAAGTAGAAGTTGGTTGGTGGAGATGGGAACAAAAAGCAGCGCAGAGTTATTTCCTTATTATTCATACATCTCACCTCTGATTGGCTAACAGAAACACATCTCTACCAAGAACTTATTGTGCTCTGCAAGGTTGATGTTTTATCTCCACAAATAACACCAAACACTGAAGGACTTCTGCTGTATGGTGGAGTTGCTAATGCTAACTGTTAGCTTTACTAGCCAAGATGTTCTCTGTGTTTCCCGGACACTAAACCAACAACAGCTTCTCCCGTCATGAGGCAGGATGTGTGAGTCCATGAAAGCAAATCTTCAGTGTGAGGTAGATCTCAGTGGCTTTTCTAATCTAATCTAATCTAATCTAATCTAATCTAATGTCATGTAATGTAATCAGTCTTTTTCTATCTACGACTAATGCAGGAAATAGGGGTAGAAGACTGTTTTTGCATTTAGCCTCCAAGCTGCTTTCCGGAGTTTTCCCCTTTCAGAAATGATGTATGGTTATTCAGAAATCCGTAAAAGTGATTATCTTATAATGTACTTTGATATAATGTAAGCGATACGTCTTTTTTTTTTTTGGTTGTTGTTTTTTTGCTAAGCACGCCCCCTGCCTCGTACAGCTCTGTGCAATAGGAAACTGAGCTCTGACTAACTAACTAACCAATAGTGTTAGACCACCGCTTACTTGCTTCAAATTTAAGGAATACCTCAGCTGATGCAGAGTTGATGAACTTTTCACGGACAAGTAAGTCTCTAAAATATAAATATATGAGAACACAACATGACATGAGAATATTACTTGTAAAACAATGTGTTTTAGCTCAGTTTGTTGGCTACAGAAGCACATTTATAAACAGAAACGTGAAGTCGCCATCTTTAAAAAACTGAGTTTTTGTGTGATATGCTTGTCAGCCACTAGATGGTGCCATCAGATAGGACAAATACTCCGGAAAGAAGCTTTAACTCATTAACTGCCATTTGCATTTTTTACTGTGTGAGCGTCAGAACGAGCCCCCACACCGTGAAAACAAACATCCCAGCTCTAAAGCCGATCTTCGTCTGCGTGCGTCACATGCCAGGTGATCAGGAAGCAGAAATCCACGTGTTAGGAGATCGTTTTGGGCAGTTGCTGTAAAAAAAAGTGAGGAGTGAACCTGAAAAGCTTCTGCCGATCAATATTCAACAACAGATTATGAAAGTACGAATGAAGCTCGAAACGCCTGGATTGTTCCTGATGTAAGAGGAGAGTCTACTCTTTGTTTTGTTAGTTTTGGCGTTGACATCATCATTGAGCGCAACATTCTGTGACTATTAAAAAAACTGTGAAAACGCTGAAAAACCCTGGCAGCGAAGGGCTTTTCTGATCAGGAAACTGCTGGCAGTGAATGAGTTAAACACAGAATGACCAATCATATTTGAAAAACAACAATTTGAAAACGGTCACTCTGTACACTCGGTCTTCAATTGTTTTCTCACAACTTTGTGTCTGTTTGAAACATGGTCCTCACAAAGTCTATATTGGTTCTACTTGAGCCTGCCCCTAGGTTGTGATGAGAGACTATTATTGAATGAAAGAGTTTTTTTCTCTTTTTTGAACGTACAAGGGAGTTGATGAAGCATTACAGCATGACTGATGTGAAACATAGAAAGTCGGTTAACAATAGAGATCAGGAGATGAGTGCTACTAGGTCCCCGATTTTTGCCAGGGAATGGATTGGGACATCACAAATAACATTTTTTAAAGCATTTAAAGCCATTATGATGGGTATATTGGAGCTTTCATGTTTAATATAAAACAGGCTACACACTAAAAATGACTGGGTTATTTTCATAACCCAACTGCCAGGTTAAAGCCGTTGGGTACAACTTTGGCTTAGTTTCACCCAATATTTGGTTCAAAAGTCGTGACCCAGGAGTTGAGTTGGGGATGTGATTGGTTCTTTAATTAACTCCAAAGCTTGACAAATTCTGTTGAGTCACCGGTTGGGTAGCTTTGACCAACTGTTGGGTCAAAATTTACCCCACTGGTAGGTTGAAGACAATTCTCAGAAAATGCTGCATCATCCTCACAAACGTCCATTTCGAAAAAGGACTCATTGGCTTGATTGCATAACCCAGTGATGGGTGTGACCAGTATTTTCCCAGTGGCTGGGCTGAAACTGGGTTGTTCTTTACCCAACAGTTTTCAGAGAGTAAGTAGAAAGAGGGCAATGATTACTTTATCTAGTAAATTTAACATGATATAATTTTTATTCTGATGACTATGATGAATGCAAGCTACTCATTGGATGCTGATTATACTGTTTGTAATAGTATGTAATAATCTGCAGGTCGGGCTTACATTATGATAAATTGTTTGATCACAATAATGAGCTGCAAGGTTTTGTCTTAATCTGAGATGAACATTTAATTTAACTTTCTGGACCATTTGTTCCATTTCCCGGTTATCAGCTAATTTCTCAGCATCAGTAGAGGATTTGCTGTGTAACGCACATTGTTTATCATGTCTGCATAAGCATCTTTGCTTCATCTTTTTCTATTTTTTTTTTATTACAGCAAAAACGCAACGAAGCACAGATTATGCCATTTCCTGCCTAGTGGCACCATCTGGCTGCAGAGAACTCCCTTAATTCTCATCCTGATCCTGTTCATTTCCCCTTCCACTCTGGGAATGCTCACACTTTGGTCATTTCTCTGGCTTTACAAACGCGCTAAGACAGCACTCGGTGTGGCTCCACATCCATCTTCTCCCTGTCTGTCTCCTAGTTTCATAGTTTCACTGCTTGCCTCTCCCTGAGTAGTCCTTCCCCCCTCCTCTGCTTTTCTTCCTCCTCTGTTTGTCGCTGACAGCTCCCCTCCCGGGGAGCACTGAGGGGCGAAAGAAAACAAAGATTTGGTTCAGTGGTTCTTATCTTGATTTTCTGCAGATTGGACAGAAGATTAGGAAGAGCATTTATTCATACACCGCACAATCACTTCCCCTGCAAATGCAAACCCTGTCTGCAGACCACGGGGGTAGCCGCAATCAGCCCAAACGTGCCATCTGTGACGAGGCATCGCTCTGTTTTGTCCCTAAAGTCGTGACTTGTCCGGGAACAATATGTCCTGAAGAGATCTCATAAAAGCTGAGGACAGAAGAAAGAGTGAGACAAAGACACACTGGTGTGTGTAATCTTAAAGTAAAGCCGAATAGTTTTGCAGAGATCCATGACGAGTACTTTCTGTCTCCTCTTGTGAATCCAGCTCTTTAATTTGATTCATCTAAATGTATTTCTCCAAATTCAGTGAGTGGGTGAACGTTAGGAAGAATCCAAAAGGCCAAACTGCCTCACAGAAGGCTTCATAGCAAAAGGAGGAACTTTGAGTTAAGAGAGATCAGCAGTCATGCCGGCTTAAAGGGGGAAAAAAAACAATCTTTGGGCAAACAGGGACCTCAGTCTGTAAGAGTACAACAACACTGTCTTTTTCTAACGTTGTCAATACATGAGAATTAGGGTAATGGAACATTTTAGAAAAACTAATTGGGTTTTCTCCTGATTTCAAGTGAGAAAATGTGATAAAGAAAGCTGATGGAGACACATCAATGTCAACTAATTACTAACTAGATTGGAAATATTATCACAAATTTTCAGGACAGCTTTATTTGTCACTAAACCAGCGTCCTGGTACAATGCAATGTAGTTTTAAGTACAATCATTCCAAGATCAGACCTAAAGCAAATGAACACGTAGACAGGAAAAAGAAAGAAACATGCACCCACATTTTGCTCCTTACAGGGAAGTAATCCCCACAGCAGGTAGTGACAGTGGAGAGAAAAACCTCCTTTTAACAGGAAGAATTCTCCAACAGAACCTGCCTCAGTAGCAGCCGTCTGCCACGATTCCATGAGAGTTTGAGTGGAATATAGCACAGACGTTTCTGTCTCTAAGCTAGTAGCATGGTGATGTTGCATTGTGAGGGATGCTGTTTAGTTGGTCCATTGCTTTGATTTTGACTAAAATGTCTATGCATTAAAATAAAAAATGCCATGAAGAAGGTTTTTAAGATGGAAGCCATCTAACAGTGAGCATCTATGGCACAAAAATTGTCAACAAAAGTGGAAAAATCTAACAAAAACACAATTTAAGCATAAGAGTTGAATTGATCATTAGAAATCATAAACTGTGTTTATATTTTTCATTATAATGACTATTTTTTATTAATTAGGCAAGTGATCATTACCTGATGGCTCCTCTGGTCATGTCCATCCCATCCAATTCCACTAAGGCTGTGTCTACGTTCAGGGACCACATCCTTTAAAGGCCACAGCTGGATGTTGATTACATCACAGAGACACGAAGCCTGTCCAAATTTGGTTGTACCAATATATTTAAAGAGCAAGTCACCCCCAAATCAACTTTTTTTTGCTGATAAACTATATAAACGAGTGTCTAATCGTGCTGTAGACATGTGAAGCCAATAATTTGGCACTTTAGTGCATCTTAGTTAAAACATAAATATTCTGCCTAAAACTCAGTGGTGCACCATCTTCAGGTAAAAACTCTGCACTGCATTTAAATCAAAATCTGCCACTGCTATTGGCTCAGAGGTACACTATGACATTAGCTGGTACCATATGATGTCACAATGTCGTTGTGAGCCTGTGTGTGTGTGTATTTGTTAGTGGCTCTGCCCTCTCGTTCTGCTAGGCAACAGCATGTTCTGTATTTTTCAGACATCAAGTGGGAGTGGAGTAAGACTCAGGTAGGGGGTGACTTACTCTTTAATGAGTTTACGGCTAGTTAGCAAACAAAACCATACTAATACTAGTGGTTAGACTTGATCCTGAAGGTATTTAGATCAAAATCTGTCTGCGCCTTGTAGAGAAGCTCCTGGCTGTTGAATTCTAAGTTTCATTTTCAAACTCAACAATGCTCTTGTTCCAAGAAGGTTTGCTTTCTAGCGTGCCTTTGTGAAACCTTAGTTGGCAAGTCTACAATAATCCTTGTTCTTTCCTCACCAGAACATCAGGTTTCAAACCCTTTCCCTTCCTGTGTTTGCCATTGTCAGTACATCACATGTGCTACCATCCCCGTCACCAACTTTGATGGATGTTCACCAACCACCACGGTGACGCGTGAAGCCACTACACCACTTTTCCATCATCTGAAAGGTATCTTTAACTGTCAGCTAAAAGTCTGTTGTAAAAAGTGACACAGGCAGTTTAATACTGAGATGTGTAATAAAGTGAATACGTGGCAGAATGTGCCAGAGCTCTTCAAGCCAGCAGCTTCCCTACTGTGATTTTGGGAAGCACACAGCACGACGCCCTCCTTAAGAGCCCAAATTTGTTTCTAAAAGCACTTGAGAACTTGAACGCGCGAGGTGAAGCACACGCTGTATGTTATAATCTTGGTATTGTTACAAAGAAAAAGGACGGGGAGTTTCTGATCCCAGATGAAAACGCTGGATGCGTTTAAATAGAGTTGTAGCAGCACAACTGCAGATGTTTGCTAATGCCTAAAAATGTCTTTCAACACCACACGGATCTGGAGCTTTAATAATTTCCGAATAACAGCATCAACGTCCACATTTAAACTCATTTCCAAGTCTGCTGACTTTGCCGCAGCACTTTGATATGCACATAAAAAATATGCCCAACTTTGGGCTGCTGGTAGTGGCGTGACCTCACTGGTACTATATCCCAGTTTGAAAGTCAGATTGGGCGTGCTTTTCACGTATATTGAAACCAGCGGCAGTTTGGAAGAAAACAAATGGATCGTTTATACTTCCTTTATTGATTTCCTCCACAAAGTGCTTTGCCGGCAAAGCGGCTTCATCGCTGATTCTTCTTATATTCCTGCATTTTCTGTACTTTGGATTCAATGTTATTCTGCCGCTGAGAGGGAAAAAAAATGTCACAAATCCAAAAACTTTTCACCTGTATCCCAACCTTGCTTCTCTTCCATGCATATCTACAATTAATTGTAGCTCAGTTTGACACATCATCAGTAATTCTGCAATGCTTTAGATTGTATTGTGTCCATGGACCAAGTTCTCTCCTTTGAACGCGCGCACTCACCGCCACACTGGGCCGATTACTAAAGGGCTACAAACCTGTGGTCCTGGGCACATCCAGTTCCGCCATACATAAGAAGATGCCTCCAGTATTTGCCCAAAAGAACTGTTACTGACTGTTTTTGAGAAAATCCTGGAGGCAACTTGTTTAGAATGAAGCCATCTTTTTATTGATGTATGGTGGAACCGGACCTGCTGAGGTGCACAGGTAAAACCGGTATACCATCCCATGAAACTAGTCCATTATAGAGTATTCTAACAAAATCTTTCATGTGACCTTGCTGCAGTAGCTGATGCTAGTTTATTGATAGATACTTCTGCCAGAAATTGGGAATGTCAGACGTATATTCTAAAGGGCTATTCAAGTTCGGACCTTGAGGGCCGGTATCCAGCACATTTTAGTGATCGTCCCCGGTCCAAGTGGTTGAGTCACCTGTGCAGAAGGTCATCGGGCTCTGCAGAAGCCTGTTAATCACTTGCTGATTGAAATCAGGTGCTTTGAAGCAGGGTTAAAACTAAGACGTGCTGGATACCAACCCTCAAGGCCCGGAATTGAATAGCCCTGCTCTAAGCTGACCATCATACTGCACTGGTTTTTGGGTCAGTTTAGTGTAACCTGGTAGAGCTGTATCACATTCTGTGTGTGGGTGGGGGTGTGTGGGTGCAGCAACACAGGTGCTCTGCTCAAGCCTGGTTTATGCTTCTCCATCAGCTCCGCAAGGGACAGATACGCACGGATTGACGGAAGCGTTTTTCTCTTTTACTTCTCCGTCTCCTGGGGAGTGTTGCAAAGCAATTGCCTGACAGGACAACAGAGGGCGTAGCGCTGTTCCGTGGTATCCTGTCATGCATCGGTCCAAGATAGTGTGTTTATATTGTGTTTTTTGTGTTTATAAGAGACTTTTAACACGGGCATATTTGTCTCTCATTCTCCCACCGCTTCATGCACTCACTCCCCATCTCTAAACCCACGTTTCCTGTCATTTTCGTCCACATATAAAATGCTTGCTGCACATCTTTTCACTCCTCCAGTCACGGGAGAATTAAACGTTCATATTTTTAGTTTTTTCGCGAGGTATTCTTCAAGCTTCTCCGTGTCTGCCGCTAGTTATCCTCGGCTCTCTTTGCAATGGCGGCGCTGTAAACAACAGCTGCATCCTGACCAATCACAAGCTTGCGTAATCCGTGTCGTTCGACAGATGTTTAAAAAAGTGGGCTCGACTCCGTGCGTACTTGCGGGCCTGCTGGAGCCCTACGCAAGGATGGATAATGGCGTTGCGTGTCTCCGCACTGACGCAGACGGAGAAGCATAAATCAGGCTTTAGGGGAAGGCACACATAGCTCTGCTTCTATTGCAGCTGTGCTGAACTCTTTGCAGAAGCTCACAGGTGTGCCAAACAGGGGAGACCAGGAGTCACTGATCAGAAGGACCAAACACCTATCCAGCACTGAGTCGGACGGCTGGAGGCACTGGGCTGATTGGGGGAAGCTCTAGTCATCGTCACCACCTGGCTTCATACATGATTGTTTGGTGAAGACAATTCAACTTCTCCCTGGATTTTAACTGCTCTCCCTGCCCTGTTTAGTAGGCACAACCTGCACAGACTGAGCTTTTACATAGACTTTTGGCTTTTGCAATTATTTTTAATAAATTATCTATTTTTGAAGCGATCCAGTTCTGTGCTTCATTGCCCACGTTAACGCTGGTTGGTCAGATTCACTTCATGCAACATCTTGGGGGCTGATCTGCCCTGTAGTTTCTACCCTCAGTTCCCCAAACTTTTACTCCGTACTCCTCGCTCAGCATCTATCAACCCACCTGAGTCATACCTGGTTGTCTCCGGGTTTTACCTGTGCAGCACTTCTTACCCTGGCTTTCCACCGGATGTGAAAAGGCCACGAAGCGTGCAGTTTGATGCTGTTATAGTGGACGGGTTCCTTTACAGCAGCAGCAAAGTTTAATCTAACTACAGCAGCCAGTCATACTAACTTGAGAGTGTCGCTAAACTGGAGTTAAATCGTCTCGGTCTGGAAGTTGGTTGGTGCACCTTCTGTGTTGGCTGAGAACAGATTACTGAGCAGTTGAAGTCCATTTCTGGGCTTCAAAGTTGACCAACTGCTTAGTAAACTTGGCGCTGAGTAAGAGGAGTGTTTTGAGTTTGTTCGAGACTGAGGAGGTAACGTTGCAGACGCCGATTGTAGCATGGATGCTAATGAATGTGAACCGAAAGGAGGGTGCGCTTCGACAGACACGAGCTGCAAAGCACTATGGGATTTGTAGTCTTTGCGGCAACATCGGCCGGCGGGCCAGTTTTAACATATATTTGATCTTGCGGGCCAAATAAAAATAGACCGCGGGCCAAATTTGGCCCGATGGCCTGAGTTTGACACCTGTTCACTACAGTGTATCATTCATCCATTCACACAGACATTCACATCCTGGTGGTGATGAGCTACAATGTAACCACAGCTGCCCTGGGGCACACTGACAGAATTAAGGCTGCTGAATTGACCCTCGTCAATGTTTCACTCTGTTATATCGCAGCCATTTTCAAAAATCAATTACAATTTTTTTTCCTCATTAATGTACACACAGCATCCCATATAGACAGGAAAACTTTGTAAATGAGTGCAGTTTTATTTAAAAGACAAACTGAAATATCACAAGCTCCTTAGTATTCAGACCTTTGGCTGTGACACTCATATTTAACTCAGGTGCTTTCCATTTCTTCTGCTCATCCTTGAGTTGGTCCTACACCTTCAATGGAGTCCAGCTGTGATTGATTATACAGATTGGACTTGATTAGGAAAGCCACACACCTGTCTGTATAAGACCTTACAGCTATCAATGCACGCCAGAGCAAATGAGAATCAAAGGAACTGCATCAAGAGCTCAGAGACAGGATTGTGGCAAGGCAAAGATCTGGTCAAGGTTACAAAAACATCTCTGCTGCACTTCAGGTTCCTAAAAGCACAGTGGACTCCATAATCCTTAAATGGAAGACAGCTATCTTCATGAGAAGAAATGGAGAAAACAATAGGAAGATGCGTGAGGACGAGCACAACTCTCCAAAGATGCATGGCTGTGCTCTCGCCATTTTAGCCCTGATGCTTTTGAGTCGTTTGGTTGGCCACAGCTGCTGAAACAGCTCACTGGTGCTTCTGTGTACAAGCGAAGACTAAAAGAAAATGCAGTGCCGACGAGCAGCTGTTGAAAACCGTGCTAAGAAACGCACAAGGCAAGAGACACTAGACGCTTTGCTGGATGACTGTAAACAACCCGCTTCCACTGTAGTCACCATGGTTATGGATGATTACTCATCAGATACTGTTACAAATATTGATGAGACGGGCAAAGTTAGTAATATATCCATAAGTGGAATGGCAAAACAACACATTCTCACACCGGAAGCGTCGAAAAATGACGATGGATGACTGAACGTTTATTTGGAGGCGACGCACTGTGCCAGAGGGACATTTTCCAACGCTTACGGTAGAACTCACATTTAACCTCTAACCTCTAGCTATTTAACCTTCCCCTCACCCACATCTGCATATCACTGCAAGGTGTGTCTTACGAATGCGTTATTCCAGCATGGCGTTGCCTGGATTTTGCGGCATTCGTTCCACCTCGCTTGGTAGTGATATTGCCGTAATGGTGGTGTCATGATGTCGTGGGGAGTTATTGCTGAGCTCCGGACAGCAAATTTATTGAAAATGAAAGCAAATGCGGGCAATACGTTTTTGTTTTTTGAATAAAATCAGCTCAGATGGCAAACTAGAGCGCAGCAGCGCTCCATGAGCATCTTTCCCTGTTAGAGCTGAAGCTCAGCTCACCAGAGAATGCACAGGGACTGATGGGGAAGGACAACTTTAGGAGCAGCGTGTTAAAAAACGATTGCGGCTTGAATTGCTACAACATTTTGCAAATTTGCTATTGCAGCTGTGGTATGAATGGCTCTAAGTGGAATGCAGATGTAATTTCTCCAATTACAAGCTTTTTTTTTCTATTTCTCTAAAAAAGTTACCCTAGTAAGTATTTACACGTTTTACACACACTTCGTACACAAACCGGATTCCAAAAAAGTTGGGACACTGTACAAATCGTGAATGAAAATTGAATGCAATGATGTGGAGGTGCCAACTTCTAATATTTTATTCAGAACAGGGGCGGCGTTAGGCCCGGCTACTTGGGCTGAAGCCCCGGATGTTTCATGAAAAGCCCCGGATCTAAATCGTGGAAGTAACATGCAGTACCAAAGTCCAACAGAGAGGGAGCAGCTGGCAGTAGTTTGTATACAGCCTGCCTGAGCCTCCACCACTGAAGAAGAAGCCCTTCAGCAGCCGGCTTCTTCTGCAGTGCCTTCCTGAAACGCATGTGTGAAGATGGACATAAGAACGTTTTTTAGACCAAAAGTACGGCGACAGAACCCCAGCTTTGATGATACTGGTGTTGACTCAGGTTTGTGAGTCTTATTTGAAAATATTTGTTGTGCTGCTGGTTTGCCTAAAGTTAGCTTATCAGGTAAAGTTGTTGGAGAAATAAAGGGAATATTTACTATCATCTCACACTAAACACTAACAGGAACAATACTCTGACCTGAAAATGCTTAATATGTAGCTTCAGATTAAAAATTATGTGGTACAAGACAAATATATATGATGTTGACTAGTGCGTGTCACGTGTGTTTGCGCGCGCGCGTGTGTGTGTGTTAAGCCCCGGATCTTCTTCAGTCCTAAATCCGCCCCTGATTCAGAATAGAACATAAATCACGGAACAAAAGTTTAAACTGAGAAAATGTATCACTTTAAGGGAAAATATGTTGATTCAAAATTTCATGTTGTCAACAAATCCCAAAAAAGTTGGGACAAGGCCATTTTCTCCACTGTGTGGCATCTCCCCTTCTTCTTACAACACTCAACAGACATCTGGGGGCCAAGGAGACCAGTTTCTCAAGTTTAGAAGTAGGACTGCTCTCCCATTCTTGTCTAATACAGCCCTCTAACTTTTCAATCGTCTTGGGCCTTCTTTGTCGCACCTTCCTCTTTATGATACACCAAATGTTCTCTATAGGTGAAACATCTGGACTGCAGACTGGCCATTTCAGTACCCGGATCCTTTTCCTACGCAGCCATGATGTTGTGATTGATGCAGAATGTGGTCTGGCATTATCTTGTTGAAAAATGCAGGGTCTTCCCTGAAAGAGATGACATCTAGATGGGAGCATATGTTGTTCTAGAACCTGAATATATTTTTCTGCATTGATGGTGCCCGTCCAGACATGCAAGCTGCCCATGCCACACGCACTCATGCAACCCCATACCATCAGAGATGCAGGCTTCTGAACTGAGCGTTGATAACAACTTGGGTTGTCCTTGTCCTCTTTGGTCCGGATGACATGGCGTCCCACATTTCCAAAAATAACTTTGAATCGTGACTCGTCTGACCACAGAAAAGTCTTCCATTTTGCTACACTCCATTTTAAATGATCCCTGGCCCAGTGAAAACGCCTGAGCTTGTGGATCTTGCTTATGAATGGCTTCTTCTTTGCACTGTAGAGTTTCAGCTGGCAACGGCGGATGTCACGGTGGATTGTGTTCACTGACAATGGTTTCTGGAAGTATTCCTGAGCCCATTCTGTGATTTCCTTTACAGTAGAATTCCTGTTCATGGTGCAGTGTCATTTAAGGGCCCGGAGATCACGGGCATCCAGTATGGTTTTACGCCCTTGACTCTTACGCACAGAGATTGTTCCAGATTCTCTGAATCTTCAGATGATGTTATGCACAGTTGATGATGATAACTGCAAAGTCATTGCTATTTTCCGCTGGGTACCACCTTTCTGATATTGCTCCACTATCTTTCTGCGCAACATTGTGGGAATTGGTGATCCTCTACCCATCTTGGCTTCTGAGAGACACCGCCACTCTGAGAAGCTCTTTTTATACCCAATCATGTTGCCAATTGACCTAATTAGTGTTAATCGGTCTTCCAGATCCTCATGCTCAAATTTATTTTTTCCAGCCTCTTATTGCTACTTATCCCAACTATTTTTGGGATTTGTTGACAACATGAAATTTTGAATCAACATATTTTCCCCATAAAATTATACATTTTCTCAGTTTAAACTTTTGTTCTGTGATTTATGTTATATTCTGAATAAAATATTAGAAGTTGGCACCTCCACATCGTTGAATTCCGTTTTTAGTCACGATTTGTATAGTGTCCCAACTTTTTTGGAATCCAGTTTTAATATTCCATTTCATTCCTATATGTTTTTCAAATTAAAAGAACCAATTACACAGAGTCGTTACTGTAATTTATGGTAAAGGTCAGTGAAATCATGATGACCCACCTGTACTCAACGTAACTACACCCAGAAATGGCTACCAGCTAGTGGAGGCCTAAAAGTGCATCAATACAAGCATGGAAAATAAGAAAAGCAAGCACCTGCGACCCAAAGGTTGACAGTCTGTGGGTGCATTTGCATTACCACTGCACGGACATATTTGTCTAGTGTCCCTGTGGTGGCCTTTCTGCTTGGTACAACAAATCTGACCTTGATACTCTCACTGCTTGGCACTCAGATGACAACCCTGTCTAATCACACTGAGCCATACTGCAGCTCCAGCTGGATTTGGCTCACCAATCTACTGACAATTCTGACTCTGCGTGGCCTGTCCATGCTCCAAAAACTAAATATCAGCACATGCTGCCATCAGTGGCATTTAATGCCAATTACATGCTCTCCCCCAGACTTTACTGGCAATTAGAGGCCTTGCAGAAAAGTTGCCCTGTTTCAACTTTGACTGATGTATTCTGTGTCCCGATTGGTTGTTGATGTCATTCAGAGCATGGTGACAGTGAAGAGAATTTGTAAGATTTACTGACCAAACTATAATGATACTTTACAATAATCAAGTTTGCCAAAGCTAGATCAATTTGGAGACTTTTTTGTAGTTTTTCCTTAATTTCTAAACATTTTTTTTAATTTTACAGGATGAGTTTTAATGATATCTCAGCAGATTTTTTTGTCTCTGTTTTAAACTAATGGCTAATCGGGACCAGTGTTGATCAATGCAGTCTTAAAACAACTATAGTGAAACAATTGTCAGTGATTCATGCAAACTCAATTTTAAAAACCTTGACAGTAACCGGTTTTGCATTTGGCTACAACATTTAGAAATGTTGCTAAACCAGAAGTGCTACAGGTAGCTTTGGCACATATTAGTACTGCAAAGAACTACAAAAAATTGTAAGTGGAACTCACATGTACGGTTCATGTTCTGCCTTGTGTCGTCATGCTTACTCATACTCATCAATGCAATCATACCTGTGACTCACGGTCTCTCCCACATCAGCGCCAGATTGTCTGCAGCCATAGCTTCGGAATTCCAGGGGTCCGAAGAAAGTAAGTATTTGACAAATTTTACTGATTACGTTTTTTCCACTCACTTTTCGTACCATTTTTTTGCTGTCATGGCCTTCTTCTTGTTTCAAAATTGTTAGGGTTTTTTTTTGTTGTTGTTTGGTTTTTTATTTTAATTTTTTGGACTACGGCCTAGATTTTGACTTTTGGGTTTTACCCTGCAAACCGTTCAAGGAGTATTGTCTACAGTTTGGGATTTTTGCCTGAATCCAAGTTTCCCCTGCTCTTTCACTTTTCTTAACCCCTTTGCCTTGCCATTTGTGGCTTGTGTAGTACTGTGAATCACTACCCTGGCAAGCCACCCTATAAATGTAAACGTATAGTCTGGCCACAACCAGACAGGTCTCAGTCATTGGGTAGAATCTACGATGTCTTTCAAACTGTCTCCGCTTGTTATTGGACAACAAACACATGGCTTACTCACCACTATGGATGACAGTCAACAGGGCAGTTCAACATACTCTGTTGAAGAAGATGCAAATCCATCACTTTTCTAAATAAAGGACTTAAGAACGTCTATCTGCTCTTCACTCAAAGAAAAGCTAAAGTCTAAATAGTTCTAAGTTGATGCCAACTCCATTTCAAATGAACTGTTGCTATCTTATGTGTTCCACTCTGACGCTTTCTCCCACCCACCAAACCAATGGAGTGCTGTGATTGGCCCACCAAAGTGATAGAGCGCAGTGATTGGCCCATCAAACTATAGAGTGCTGTGATTGGCTAGACACTGGATTGTTGGGGCCTGCTGAAGTTCCAATGGAACCTGGTTAAACCGACATGCAGAGAAAAACAATTTTATTTCTGTGGCCTTGGCCTTTTTTTATGACTAGCAGTTAGCTTGTCAATCTGATGAATACTAAGCTGCGTCTCTAAAAAGGCAGATTGCTAAATGAGCTGTTTACTCTCTGAAGAAAGAACAATGTTCCCCCTAGTGGCTTGCTGCAGTTTAAAATCCCACCCTTTCTAGGAAAACTCTCGGGACACTTTGTTGACTAAAAACACCAAAAAAGATATGTTTGAGTTTTTTTCTTTCCAGGGCTTTACTCCTGTCTCATGAAATGTTTGCCTTGCTGATGCATGCATAAATGTACAAGTTCATGTGCATTTATCTGACATTCATTATCTAATGCTAAACAAAACACCACATTGTCTTCAGGGGAGTTGGTGATCCAACATGCAGGCATTTGATTGATCCATCTCACATGTCTGAGGAAAGCAGAATATCACAAGAAAAAATCTTTTCTTTCTGCACAGCTGATCAATTTCAGGCATTTTTTTATTTTACCTTAGAGTTCAGAATCAAACTGCAAAGTACAATGTTAAATAAAAGTAAGACCTGAGTTTAAAATATAAGCAAACTCGATTGTATTTTCATTCTAGTTACTTTCAAATGAATTTATAAAATCTAAATTGGCACATTGATTGATCAGATAAATAAATCACTGCTGGTAGAATAAAACACAATGTTTTCATGCTTTTTAACATGTGCCTCCAGCCAGGCCATCTACTGCTCCCAGAGGAGATCAAATGAACCCAGATGCATTTGTATCAGTCCAAAACAAAACAATCATTCAGGGATTGATCCAATTGCTGCTGGCAGTGCAAAATAAATGACAGCTTATTTCCTCACTCAGTCACTTTTTACGGTTGGTAAATACAGTGTAACGTCCAGCAATGGTCACTTTTTAGTTACAGTTTGACCATTCAACATCTGGTCAAGAAGGAGACACGAGACTGCATGTGTCCCCTCTAAATCAGCCTGCGTCCATCCTACCAGCTGAAGCTCAGAGCCTGCAGCTCTGAACACAGATAACGAAATGTGAACAATAACATTCTCTCCTCAAGGTCCAGTTTTTCAGGATTCTTCATGCCTCCAAATATGTGAACACTTGCAGCATAGATTAGTTGCTAAGTCAAAGTGTCATGGTTGGTTCTGTAGGTTGAGTGCTTTGCAGTCATGTTTCTGGTTTTATTGTATTTCTGGTGTAGGAGCCAAAGTTAGTGTTCTGTGTGTACGTGCAATTCGACATCCTGTTGTTCAGTCCAGCTTATATAACTTCCAGTAAGTCTTAACTTCTTTGACCATATTGGGAAGTGAAAACAGCCCCCCATCCTCTCCCGAAGTCAAAGGAATGTGGGAGAAGCGCCCTCAACACCAGTATAACTGATGCTGCGTGGCTCCTACACTGGTACTTCCTGATTCATTTTGTGTATTCACTTCCTGTCTCATTAAAGGCAGCTTCACGACCTGAGGCTCCTCACTAATCAGCCTTGTGTCTTGCACCTGTGTCCTGGCTTCTCCATTTATGCATCTTTGCAAACAGATTCCTTTTCCAGTTTGTCTTCTTCAGTTGAGTACAGTGAACTTGCTCTCAGTAACACTTAGTGAGTGTATTTAGTTAGTTTTGGACTTGTTCAGTTGTGCTGTACTGCCAGGAATCCCTTATTAAACTGTGTGAGCTCTGCATTTGAGTCCTCTTTTGTGCTTTGATACAAAGAATGATTTCCTAAATCAGATGTGAACTTCTACAACTTATAAGCTAGATAATCATTAAATACATATTTGTTTATTGCTACTTATAATAATGACAATATAATGAAATGCTTCATTAATCTGTGCTCAATGATTGAAGTTTTAAATGAATGTTATGTTATGATTACAGTGATTGAAATATGTTTCAGCATGTAGATATGACAAGGTCATCACCATTTGCACTCACACAAGGACAAAGTAAGGTTAAGTTAAACTCATGACACATAAATAGCCCTTTACCCCAGATCAGAGCATCCGGTATCAGATAAGGCATGTTTCTGAGATTCTTGGTAATATTCCTCAAACTTGTCAACCTCTGGTTGGCTACACCAATCATAACATGGGGACATTAAAACCAGATTACGCTGCCTGAGTTCTAGAGAAAGCTTCAGACCGGCCACCTGAAGCAAAACCCTCTTTAACCATCAAAGCTTTTGGCACGTGATCAAAATCTTTTTGCACCTGCAAAGCTGATAAAGCAAACAGTTCCTGCAGAACAAGCTGATATTGTTTAGACTCCTTCAGAGTCCCATCCATCTGTCGTGACCCGAGACATCTCTGGACTGAAGTGTCGGTGCCACGGTATTCTACAGCCCTCCGGTGCCAGAGGTCATCCGACCTTTCTGACCTTCGGATCCACCAAGAGGGTCTCCGAAAACGGGTGAAGTAGACACACAGATAGCGTCTGATGTGCTTTTGATAATAATCGACTTCATAGCTTAACGCAAACAAAATTCTTTTACATCCAGAACGCAGCTCTCCTAGATACGGAAGGTCTGACTAACATCGCATTCACACATAGGGTCCATACATCACATCTAGTTCCATCCATCACAGTAAATGCTAGTTAACTTGTCATGTTTTAATTGTTGGTAAAATAAATTCTTACGTTTATAAACCTGACTGTTTTCTGAATCAAAACGAAGTGTGTACAATCCCCTGATAAATAAAGAATCCTAGAATCTTCTGATAAACACATTAAAGACCAAGCAGGGTGGATATTCTATATTTAGATAGAGTATCACAGCTTATTGGTCATAAGTAGAGGTAAAATATATATATTGAGCTCTTAAAGCACTCAATTTACTAAACCCCACAACAGCATTTGACCAAGAACTCCCTCCTAAGAACACGTTGATTAGTTTCCTCCATTCAATTCTGATCCAGATGTTTCCAGTGGTTTAATAACAAATGAAGCATTAGCGGTAAAGCAGAACACCTGGAGCTGTTAAGTGGATACTGCAGATACTGAAGGGAGTTGGCATGTTTACTCGTTTTTAAAGTGACAATGTACATTTTGTCTGGCGATAGGGGTACAATCCTAAATCATTGCAAGCAAGCAGTATTTTTGTGTTTGAGTAAGACCTTACCAACGGATGGCCATTAGGGTAAAAAATCCCCGGGAGCGCGCAGTCTCCAGCAAAATAACAATCACATCAGACTCCCTTTTATCAGTGGCAACGAGTGAAGAGGTAAATGTGTAAAACAACAACATTTATGAATGGTGAAAGTTTTGTAATCATTTGTTACAACTCAGTAAATGCATTTTTTCCTCTCACCAGCACTATTTAACATCTATGTAGATGAGCTGTCTGAACAGCTAAGAGTGTGTCAAACAGACTGTATGGCTGGTGGCATGTTAGTGAACATTCTGATGTATGCTGATGATTTAGTTAGCTCCTCCTAGCAGTGCTGGACTTATTGCTGGGTGAGTATGTACTGACTATGGAGGTAAATTTGATGTAAAATATAATGCTAAAAAGAGTGCTGCAATGAAATGTAGAGCAAATGGGGATCAGGATCTTATTTCTCCATCTTTTTATTTGGCAGGGCAAGTGGTGCCTGTCTGCTGCAATTTTAACTATTTGGGACATATTAACTGATCACATGTCTGATGAGGACATTTACAAGCAGCGCTGTGCACTATATACACAAGCCAATATTCTGGGAAGAAAATTATATTTTTGCGCAGACGAAGTAAAGATAAAACTCTTTAGCACACTGTGGTACACTGCCCCCTTGTGGGCTAAGCTTAAAAAGCACAGCCGAGAAAGGTTTATGATGGGTCAGTCCTCCTGCATGCTCAGATCATTCCCTTCCCTTGCTTGAAAAATTGTTCCAAAATGAAAGTTGAACCCACATCTTTTTTTATCTGTGAATTCAATGCTGTTCGGCGAGTATAAAATAAAAATTTGGGCGTCTGACTGTAAAAAACTATACCATTAATGTGAAAAATAAACTCTAAACAAACCATGTTCACATCCAGAATTGAACCCAGGACTTCTGCACAAGAGTTTGTTGTCTTACTAGGTGAGCTAAAGCACCAGTAACATATTTTGTATCTGTAACATTTATATCCTTGATGACAGCTGAAACAATGTTCAAAGAACGGTTCGAAGCGAAAATGGCTATTTTGTTGCTAATTTGCAGAAAATATGATAATGATAAATGACAAATGACCCGTACTTTTATAGCGCCTCTCAGAGTAAGGACTCCAAAGCGCTTTACACTACAGTGTATCATTAATCCATTCACACACACACATACACACACTGATGGTGATGAGCTACGATGTAGCCACAGCTGCCCTGGGGCGCACTGACAGAGGCGAGGCTGCCGAGCACAGGCGCCACCGGTCCCTCTGACCACCACCAGCAGGCAAGGTGGGTAAAGTGTCTTGCCCAAGGACAACAGCAGAATTCTCTGTCCAGAGCCGGGATCGAACCTGCAACCTCCCGATTACTGGACATCCCGCTCAACCTGTTGAGCTACTGCTGCCCATATCTAGAAGAAAGTAGCTAAGGGTCCTCAGAAATGTAGCTAGGTTCATCACTAGGCGTTAGGAACAGCGACAAAATCGCTGAGTTGGCACTACCTCACTCTCTGCTGCTAAAGCTACGGATAGCAAATGCTACAGGCTACGCCTGAGCGTGAACGCGCATGAAGCAGCCTGCTCGACCCGAGCAACTCTCTTTTTCTGTGATTTTACAGAAAAACGGGCAATCACAGTAAAAATGCCAGGGCTCATTCTACAGGACCAGGGCATTGCAGGAGAATGTATGAAGAAGAAATCTGTACAGGTTTTGGCCGTCAAACTTCCATAATGCCGCTTTAATGATTGTAAGCACATATTACTCTGGAAACCAAGATGCTACAGTGCAGGTGAGGTGTATTGTTAAGCTAGAGACAATGCATTTCCTGCTATGATGAGAAATATGATCTACAAATTAATGTGTCGACTGAATGCTTCAGAAAACTCCATCGTTAAACATTTGACTGATCCCCTGGGCTTAGTGATTTGCGATATCATTCAAGCATTTGGACAAAATGGTATAGTATTTTTATAATTAGTGTTGTGCTTTAATATGTGAGTTTATGTATTTTATGTAGGGCTGTACGATATTAGGAAAACCTGCGATATTCGATAACAGTGCTTAATATTGCGATATCGATATTACTCACGATAAATGAACAAATATTAAAGTATGCAGTGTTGATGTCATCTAGCGTGTGACATCTGCTCTGGGTTCAAAGCAAACAAAAACTAATGCATGAATTCCATTACAACATAACATTTTTATTGGAAAAAATATGCAGCTGCTCCTGCTACTGTATTAGCAGCAAAACAACAAACTGCATGCATGCAGTTTCTCTGTGTCTTTAAAACATCACCACCACCATAAAACTTTTTCTGATGCTCCAAATACAGAAAATCATCCCTTACCAGGGTTTTTTGAATAAATAAAAATATCAGAAAGTAAGTTTAAATGTTAAATAATAGTTAACATCACTTAAATGCAACAGCAAATTCTCTCATTGCTACTGAACATTTTCTCCACTTATGTGGTTATGATATAAGCAAGGGCGTCAGTTTGTTTTCAGAATTGCTGGGGACAATAACCATACACTTGAGTGGGGTTTAAAAATTGCTGGGGACAATAAAGTAGGCTAGCACAGGGGTCGGCAATCCGCGGCTCTGGAGCCGCATGCGGCTCTTCCATCCATCTGATGCGGCTCTCTGTGCTTGTAAAATAATGAATGGATATTTAAATAAAATGCTTTATATTTTACTGCATTAATTTTACACCTGTATGCCAATTCTAAATGTAAAGATTGTCTGCGTAAACCTGAACAGGTCCAACCCGGTCTGCGGTGGTTGACCGGTCATGCTTGTGCGTAATCATATAGGCACTTTATGAGCTGAAGACAATGTGAGATTCTGGGATTCTCCTCAGACGGCTCCTGGATGTGTCGCCACATTGGAGCCAGGAACAAGCACTATTCAGCCAAAGTTTCATAATCAGGGAACATTTTACTATTCAGACAAAGTTTCATAATCAGGGAACATTTTCTAAGTGACAAGTCTCTCTGAGAGACCGGGTTTGGAAAACACTCGCTTCAGTGGGAGGAATCTTCCCGCATGCGCTCTGGTTCTCTGGGTGGCTCTCAAGTTTAATTGTTTCTCTTTGCAACAATCTTCACGGGAAGGCAAAACAGTTAAACGGCAGGTTACAGATATTTCCATTTGACTGTTTATTTTGACAGATGAACTCAAGGATGTGGTTTGAAAGAATTACCCCGACGCACACTGATGCGCATGGATGAGCTGACATTTTAATCGTTAACGCACATCGCGGAGGTAAAATATTCCCATCAGAACATCAGAGCTTTATACTGGACACTGTGTTCAGCGTGGCTCGGAGCACCCATGGTGGACAGTGAGCTGAAGATCTGGGGTTCGCAGCAACCACAGCGCATGCGATAAGATTTCCTCCCACTGAAACAGTCTGGAAACCCGGTCTCTCTGAGGGATGTGTCACTTGGAAAAATGTTCTTTTTATGAAATTATGAAACTTTGGCTGAACAGCGCTTGTTCCCGTCTCTAATATGGAGACGCATTACGCATCCAGTCTGAGGCAGAATAGTCTCTTCACCTCAGAAAGCACCTGTAGAGACAATTGATCATGCACAAAGTTTATGTGGAGCAGAAGCGGTCGGGCCACGGCAGGTGAAACGTTCCTAGCCTACATGAAGTGAAACTGTTTAATTGTAACATTAATATGTTACTGGACACGCTGGTCTGGTTGGTTAGACCAGTGTTTGAAGTGGAAAACACACACACACACACACACACACACACACGCACACACACACACACACACACACACACACACACACACACACACACACACACACACACACACACACCAATTAAAATAATGCTGATAGCGTGGACTAGAAGACAGGTGATGGTTTACATATTTAAATGATGATCAGGCTGCTGTAAAATGTAATCTCCATCCACATCCAGACACAATTATCCTCTATTCTGTCTCTATTTGCTCTGCTCTTGTCTGCGCTGACGTAGCTGATGGTGCGCGCGGCGCGCCTAACTAGCGGCTGATGCACATTTTACGCATTTGGAGAGGTGGGCTGGATGCTTTGCGTTTACTGGAAGATGGTCCACTTAACGCACGGGTGTAGACTACATATTAATGACAAATGAATGAAAATTAAATTGTGAGTTTTTACTTCATATTTTATAAATAAAAAGGACGGGGGAACACATTTATGACGTCTTTTTAAACGAAATTTTCTAGCGCGACCTGCCTGCTTCACTTAAGTCACTGCTTATTAAGGTCCGTCCAAAATTACCGTGGGAAATGGGTAATAATGGCTCTTTGGGGAACAGGTTGCCGACCCCTGGTATAAGGTCTGAGCTGGTAAAACAAAAATCCTCATCAGCAGGCGTTTTTGAAAGTGGGGGGGGACACAGCTGCCAATCACAAATTTTGCCGGGGACATGTCCCCGGCGTCCCCGGTTAAAATGACGCCTATGGATATAAGGCTGTTGCTGTAATTGGGAAGTGATCTGTCCTGGGCCAAACTAGGAGAATATTAAGATTTTTTGAGGGAAAGAGAAAAACAATTGTCTACCTTTCAGAAGAGGAACTGGCAAAAAACTACATGGAAAATATGTGAAAACGTTTGGTTTTAACCCCAAATTGAACAAGTTTACCTGGATCTTAAAAAGCAGCTCAGATGATGAAACTGCAACTGATTCTGATAACAAGCTAACAAACTGAACTAGCTCCTCTTAAGATAACCGGCTAGCAGAGCTTCTGACTGACAGTTTATGTGCAGCAGCAAATCAACTATCCTGAATAACAAGGGTATATATATGGTTTATCGTCCACCTGGTCCAAACAGTTCTTTCCTTCCTATCCTCCACTGTGAAGCTGTCCAGACTGGTGATTGTTGGTGACTTTAACATCCATGTTGATGATCCCTCTGATCACTTTGCAATGAATTTCTCCAGCCTTGTGGACACCTTCGGCTTTACCCAGCATGTTTCTGGCTCCACACACACCAGGGGGCCCACTCTGGACCTTGTTTTTACCCTGAGTCTAAATGCTGACAGTGTTTGTCCTGAGGATGTTTATATGTCAGATCACCATTGCATTTTCTTTAACTTGTCAGTTTCTGCGTCCCCACCTCCTGCTCACCGTATGGTTAGTTCTCGTTTTCTTAATGAGAGCACAGATAGCAATTTTTCTGCTGCTTTTGATCCACCCTGTTGTTCTGATAACGACCCAGATTCCTTAACTTCTCAGTTAGTATAGAAATCTTTTGTTAGATCATATTGCACTTGATATAGCCTCTGCTTCCACTTCAGATGAATCTCTCTGGGCTCCTTTGATCGGTTCCATCACAAAGCGAGGGTGGGGGGCCATTGATGTTGTCCTGCGGGATGGTGTGGGTGGGGGGGTGTGGGGTCTGAGTTTGGAGTATCCGGATGTTCCCTGGAGGTGGGTTCACTGGGGGTGTCTGGGACTGGGGGGCTGTTGCCCCCCTCTGGAGGTGCTTGGGTTGCCTCGGGGGGTGGACTGCTGGCGGTTGTGAGTGGGGCCCCTTGGGGATCTTGGCGGCGGCCATGGGTCACTGCCTGGCGGCTGCAATATCCCTGGGTGGGTCTGGGTGGGGGCCTGGGGGCCCGGGGTTTGGGGGTGGCCGGCCCCGTGTGGGGATCTGGGCGGGGCCTTGGGGGTCGGGTTCTGACATGTATGCTGCCGGGAAGAAGGCAGGAACACTCAGCAGTGCCTGGCCCGGGTTCGGGGGCATCAGGTAGACCTTGGCTCCTCTGCCGTTCCATCACAGGGGAGGGGGAGGTCCAGGACGGGGAGGACCAAACCTTACCTGGATGTCCCATGTCTTATATATTCTGGAAGTTGTGCAAATGCAGGGGTGGGCATAGATATTCTGCTGGGATGGGGCTGGGTTGGTGCCCTCGGACTCCGTGAGGCTCTGTAATGCTGCTGCTTTGGGCCCTGGCAGGATGGGCTGGGGTCTCCATGCCCTGGGTGGCAGTTTGACAACAGAGGTGCCTATTGGGGCCGGTAGGGGAGCTGGCTCCCTGGAGGGCTAAGCCCAACCAGCCATTCCTCCCCATCCCCGCATATTTCTCTCCTCCTGCTCCCTCACATCATCACACAAACATACACATAGGACCTTGGGGGGTGGGCAAGTCAGGGAGTGCGGGTATGGACCCCATTTCCGCATTCCTGTGGCAACCTGCCCCCCAATTTTATTTGCACCTTATACACTTCCACTGACGACATTCCACACAAACACACACTTAGGGCCTTGGGAGTGAGCACATTCAACGGCATTTGGCAGGGGGATATTTCAGCCTCCTCCCGAGTTCCGGTGCCCACTTCCAATTTTAAACCGCACTTAGACACTGATGGCTGAGGGTGTAAGTGGGGTGGTGCGGTGGCATCAGCTGGCATATGCCGGATGATGCCCACACTGCCCACTCACCACAGCCATGGAATACACCTCATGATCACACAACACTATATTGGAGCAGGTGGAGGGAGACTAGGGGTCTTAGCCACTTCTGTTGTTGCTAGGCTTCCTGGGGCTGGAGGCTAGGAGGGAGATCTGGCCGTCTGGTTGGGGTCTGGGGTGGTGGGTTGCTGTGCTCAGCGTTGGGCGGGGGAGACTGCTCATCAGCACCCCAGCAGAAAGGGTCAAACTCTGGTTACCGGTGATGGTTGTACCCAGTGTGCAGCAGTACCGAGACCAGAGTGAATAGGGTGTGTATGGGGAGCATGAGTGAGTGTCCGGCGTGCATTTTTGTAAGTCTTGGGTTGTATGTGCATGTGTGAGCATGAGGGAGGGAGTGTATGACTGTGTTTGTGTATGACTGTATATGTCAGGTGGGGCCTTTGGGTCCTCCCCTCTCCTGGAACTTCTCTTGATGATATAGATCTTTGTCCCCCCTCCCCCTGCCACACCTGGTGTGGGGGCTTGTGCCATGGTCTGCCTGAGTGTTCGTGGCAACCGGGTCTGGGGGTTTAAGATTTTGGCATCTGCCTGATAGATCCCGGTGGCTGCCTGGTGGGGTCTGGGTCCCTGGGCTCTGCTGGGTCCCCGGCGGGGGTGGTCGCCCCTTGGTCCCGGGTCGCTGGGTCCCGGGCTCGGCCGGCTAGGGGGTGGGAGGCTGCGGGCGGGCCTGTGGGCTTGCCGCTGATATCTCCAGGGACTCTGCCGGCTGCTGGTTGTGGCCCCCCGGGGCGATCCTCTGTGCCTCTCGAGGGGGGCGGGGGCCTTTCTGGTTGCAGTCTCCTTGGGGTTCCTGCATTCTGGGGCAGCGCCTGGATCTCTGGGACTTGGAGCTCCCCCCCCCCCCCCCCCCCCCCCCCGTCTCCTGCGCATCTTTGGGGGGCAGATCTGTGGTCCCTCACACTCTCTGTTGGACGCTCCTATAGAGAAACCTTAAAAAAACAAGCGCGTGTACACACACAGGTGCTCACATGGTGCTCTCAGAAGTATGGGCTTGGGCACGTTCAACACATGTCTTAAGACTATGGGGGGCACTTAATGCATTGTGATTTATTATCGTGATTCTTCAGTTAAGCAATGTTGATTATATATATATATATATATATATATATATATATATATATATATATATATATATATATATATATATATATATATATAGGGTTTTTTTTGGTTGTTTTTTTTCATCAAGTTGACGCAGTGATAGGTAGATCTTGTTGTATTGTTGTTGTGTCCCTTTTTTGTGTCCTTTTGTTTTTGTTTTTTTGTCTTTTTCTGCAGGTCTAGAAGCAGACTCTTGTTCATTGTTTATTTTTGTGGAAACCCCCCTCCTCCTCTCTCTCCACCTTTTCTCTTCCTCTTTCACCTCTGTCTCCGTGTCTGGTCGGAATTACAAAGCATTCAACAACAATAACAATAAAGTTTTAAGTATCAGGCGTGACATTAAAAGCAAACGCTTTGATGCTCCACCTGAGAATAAATCTGCAAGGCTTGTCACCAGCATTCAGACATCAATTCTGCTTGCTTCACAGCCAGACAGGACACGGTAAAAAAAAAACTTCTCAGTTTAACGAGCACTGCCTCTCCATTCTGGACAACATCTGTCCTGTCAGAACCAGATCAGTTGCTGCAGTGAACCCTACTCTCTGGTTTAATGACAGCCTTCGCAGCCTGAAGTGCCAGTGCAGAAAAATTGAGCGTTTGTGGAAGAAAACCCATCTCCATGTCCCTCTGCTGCACCTAAAGGATCTTCTGACATCCTTTAACTCTGCAGTCAGAGATGCTAGGGTTTCCTATTTCTCCAACCTGGTGTCCCAGAGCAAAGGGAACCCCAAGGTGCTGTTTAACACCATCAGCAGCATCGTCTCTCCTGCCTCTCCTACAGCCTCCATCCACTCTGTTACAGACTGTGAGAACTTTCTGGCTTTCTTTGTGGACAAAGTCAATAAGGTTAGATCTGGCATCTCTCCTTCAGCCTTATCGCCGCCTCTCCCGACTACAACCAGGCCCATCATCATAGATAGCTTTGCTCCTGTTTCTCTGCCTGAGTTAACCAAACTAGTTAACTCTATCAAGACCTCTGCATGCCCCCTCGACATCTTACCCTCATCTTTGTTTAAAAGTGCTTTTCAGTCCATCGGTCCCAGCGTGCTCTCTATAATTAATGCTTCTCTGGTTTCTGGTCAGGTCCCTGCTTACTTTAAGAATGCTGTAATCCACCCGCTTCTTAAAAAAACGAGTCTCGACCCCTCTCTCCATAGCAGCTTCAGACCCATCTCTAAACTTCCGTTCATCTCCAAGATCTTGGAAAAAGTTGTAGCTAAACAACTCAAAGCTGCTCTTGATGAACATAACATCTATGATTGCTTACAGTCAGGATTTCGTAGAGCGCATTCTACTGAAACAGCTCTTCTTAGGGTCTCTAATGACCTTCTGACTCACAGTTATAGAGGGGACTGTTCTGTTCTGGTCCTGCTGGACCTGACTGCAGCCTTTGACACTGTTGACCATCACCTGCTACTGGAGAGGCTGAGAGACTGGGTAGGCCTATCAGGAACTGCTCTGGAGTGGTTCTCCTCTTATCTCTCTGAGCGCTCCTTTTCTGTGGCCGTCTCCAAGTTTAGGTCCTCCACCACCTCCCTTACCCATGGTGTCCCACAAGGTTCTGTGCTGGGGCCTCTGCTCTTCCTCCTCTATCTGTTTCCTCTTCAGCACATCCTGAGCTCCTTCAAAGGAATCTCCTACCATCTTTATGCAGATGATATCCAGCTGTACATCTCCTTTAAGCCCCATGAGACGTCTAAGCTGCAGCTGTTACACACCTGCTAAGACTCTATCAAAACCTGGATGGCTGGGAGCTTTCTACAGCTGAATGAAGATAAGACAGATCCTCATCTGTGCCCCAGACAAGCTGGTTCCCAAAGTCAGAGACTCTCTTGGTCAGCTTGCTTCCCACACCAAACCTTCTGTCAGGAATCTTGGTGTGACCTTTGACCCAGCTCTCATCCTGGATTCTCATGTCAGTTCTCTTGTTCGCTCTTCCTTCTTCCATCTCAGTAACGTTGCTAAGCTGAGTCCCATTCTGTCCCGCTCTGAACTTGAGACAGTTCTCCACACCTTCATCTCCTCACGCTTAGACTACTGTAAATATCTTTTCACGTGTCTGAGCAGAACCTCCCTGAACCGTCTACAGGTGGTTCAGAATGCCTGTGCTCGGCTTCTGACCAAGTCCTCCTAACACACTCACATCACCCCGCTTCTCCTCCAGCTTCACTGGCTGCCAGTCAACTTCAGGGTTCATTTCAAGATCCTGGTTCTGGTCTATAGGGCCTTACATGGACAAGCACCATCTTACATTGGTGATCTTCTTAGTCCCTACACCCCCAGCAGGTCCCTGAGGTCCAGTGACCAAAGCCTACTGGTTGTGCAGCACCAGACTAAAGACCAGGTGACAGATACTTTGCTGCTGTGGCCCCCAGACTCTGGAACTCTCTCCCCCTGAGCCTGAGATCAGTGGACTCGGTGAACTCCTTCAAAAAGCATCTGAAGACTCACTTGTTCAAGCTGGCTTTTGTATGACCTTCTTCACCACTCTCTTTATTCTGCTCTCCCCACCTATTCCACCTTCCTCAGGATCCACTGATTTCCCTCTTTCGTATTAATCCTCTCTCTTTCTTAACATTTTTTTAATCACAATTGTCTAATTTTGCCTATTTTATATATATTTTTAAACATTTTCTAAATGCTTTTTTATATTTTTACATTTTTTGTTTTTGTGAAGCGCCTCGTGATTTTTATCTTGAGAGGTGCTATAGAAATGCAATTTTCTTCTTCTTCTTCTTCTTCTTCTTCTATAAAAGTTCATAAATGAAAAATCACTTTGATGTGTGGGGGAACTTTTCCAGGCCCTCTTTAGCAGGGTGGAACTGGGAGGAGAGTGCTGTAGCCTTTTAGCTGGAAGCTAACAAGAGCCTGGGGCTAACATCACCACCCGGTGGAACACAAGCGACATGAAGGTGGGTTGGTTCACCGGCACGTGTCGGAGTTAGCCCGGTAAAAATGAATAACGACACCGAGCGGACTCACGTTCACGTTTGAAAGTAGCGCTGATTCCAGAAACCTGAGCACAAAGTGCGTTCGTTGCTCTGAGCCAGCATGACGAACAAGGGAACGGCTCTGCTAACTCAGTTCGGGTGATGCTTTCTCCCCCAAGGGTCTACGTAGGGGGCGGGCGTATTACGTGAACGGACCCATCTGACTGGCCACATATCAGAAGGGCTACATTTGATTGGTCAAATAATACTTCCGCGTGAAAAACAGAGCTGGTTTACAAAAAGCTGATGTATGACACGGATGGAAATGTTGAACCAAATATTTATCGCCGTTTTTGGCGTGCTTGGCGATGGGCCTATTGCACGTCCTGTTATCCCGATGACGATAATTTTTCGATATATTGTGCAGCCCTAATTTTATGTTTGTTTTTTAACAGATTTTTGAGTCTGTAAATAAAATATTCTTCATAAAGGTCATTACAAAATATGAATCAGTTAGCTTGGGAATGTTTTCTCAGCTTAGTTTTTGATATTGTTTCATAAACTATCTCACAATCATGAATCATTTTTTTAAACGTGTGATGAGTAAAGCTCGCTGAAGCTAGGAGAGAAGTGGTGGAAAATATGGGCAGTAGTGAGCAACAGTAACACATTCTGGGAGGTATGCAGACTGGCAGCAAACCCAGCATTTGCGTATGGGTCTGGCTGGTCTTCTTGCCAGCGTCTCTTTCTGTTTGTGTTTCAAACGTTGCCAGATTCTGATGATTTTGCATGTTCTGGTTTCGCTGTGAGTTTGTCTACCTTGTAAAACAAACAGTGTTTTCTTCCCTGGGCACACGCTGTGAGAGAAAGTAGACGATGTTGGTGGCATTTTTATTTCTTTTTATCATGTGTTGTTTTCATCTGTGGATGGGAAAATGAAAGAAGTTTGCAACTGTGTTAGCAAAACACTTTAGCACTTCAAAGCTAACAGGCTCCTTATCAACCCTGACCAGGCTAAACGTGCAAAACAATTTCTTTGTTCATTACAGCTTTGGCTTCTGTGTTATTAAATGAGTTTTTACATGAAACAGGGCTTTAGTTCTTTTTATTGTTGTTAGGAATGTTCATAAAATGTGCACTAAAGATCTGTGTAATTCCGCCAAACCAAACAAATGTCTGATTTATACTGGAAGGCGCTTCGGGGTTTTGCTTTATTCCCACCTCATTGTCTAATCATGGTCTGTTGATGGGATGTTTCCACTATACTTACACAACATAATGTTGCAGTTGATGGGTAAATAAGAAAGGTTTTAGTTTTTCAATTTCCATAAACAAATCATGAAAATAAAAGTGGTTGATGATGGTGAAGTGCAATCTTTCAAACCCTGTTCTTGGAAAACTAGTTTTATCATTAGGACCAAGTAGCGAAGGCTTCTTGTCCCTCATATGTTTCTTTTTTTTAATCCAGCAAATAAACTGGCTATGTGAAAGCCTTAACGTATTCAAAAAACAATAAAAAATTTGCACAAGCATAGCCTGGCAAGCCATCCTATACATGTAAATATATAGTCTGGCCATGACTTACAGAAAGAGCTCAGTCGTGGGGTGACATCTGCAGTTGTCTTTGAAACTGTCTCCGTTTGCTATTAGACAACGAACAGTGTGACATACTCACCACTACAGATGTCAGTCAATAGGGAAGTCCACCATACACTGTAGAAGAAGACGCAAACACATCCTTGTTCTAAAGAAAAGACTTAAGTACCTCCATCAACTCTTTACTAAAAAAAAGCCCAAGTATTAAGTCCAAAGTGGATGTTGAAGTCAATTTAAACAAGAATCACAATTTTTGTTTTTTGTTAAGTTGCAGTGACAGCCCACCCACCAAACAGAGTGCTCTGATTGACCCACCAAACTTGTAGAGCACAATGATTGACCCACCAAACCGATAGAACGCTGTGATTGGCTCACCAAACCAAAAGAGTGCCTGTAATTGGCCCACCTGATCAAAAGAGCACTGCGATTGACCCACCAAACCCATAGAATGCTGTGATTGGTTCACCAAACCAAAAGAGAGCTTTAATTGTTTCACCAAACCAAAAGAGTGCTGCCAAGCCAATTGTTAAATATCTGCTGGACGTGTTTTCCTCTTGTTTTTTGCCTTTCCCATCCTCAGGTCCAGAGCATAGATAGAGGAATTATGGGCTTGGTTTGACTAATGAGATGACCACCCTCCTTTTCTATTAGACTAATTGAGATCACTGGGGATCCCATCTGGACCAATCAGGAGCTGAGATTACATTATAAAAACATGAAGCCATCATTACTTCTGCTTTCTCTCCCTTTCTCTGGCACCTGCCACTGACTGGCACACCTGTGTTCTGGAGACATCTTATTGTGTGAAGGTTTGTGGTGGGGTTGATTGTAAACTAGTTAAGTTTGGGTGCCTTGTACCATTTTCACATATGCAAAGTGTCAATCCTAGCAGAAAACACACACAAAGCCACTCACACAGTCTTATTTTTTTACCTGATTAATCTCCTTTGGAGTCACTGGGAGCAGGTCTCCATGAGTCAACTTGTAAGACAGCACATTTAAACCTAAGGTCAATTTTGAGTTATAGAACACCACTGTGCAACCTAGAAAATGTGGTCTTAAAAATATTACTCCTCATGTTTTGGCGCAGACTTTGGTGCTGCTCCTGACTCCCCTTACCAAAAAGAAGTACACTGAAGTATACTTGAAGTATACTAAAAATGAATACAGTATACTTCCAAGTTTACTTTCAATGTACTTATTAGAAGTATAGTTATCCGAGTACATTTTTTAAATACTACTAAGTATACTTTAATACATACTTATATTAAAGTTTACTTACATTTAGACTATACTTGTACTTGACTCTATCAGAAGTATATTTCACCAAGTAATGTATAAGTATACTTAAAATATATATATATATATATATATATATATATATATATATATATATATATATATATATATATATATATATATATATATACATATATATAGGTGCTGGCCAGTAAATTAGAATATCATCAAAAGGTTGAAAATATTTCAGTAATTCCATTCAAAACGTGAAACTTGTACATTATATTCATGCAATGCACACAGACCAATGTATTTCCGATGTTTATTACGTTTAATTTTCATATTTATAGGTGACAACCAATGAAAACATCAAATCTGGTATCTCAGAAAATTAGAATATTCTAAAGGCCAATGAAAAAATGTTTGTTTCTCTAATGTTGGCCAACTGAAAAGAATGAACATGAAAAGAATGTGCATGTATAGCACTCAATACTTAGTCGGGGCTCCTTTTGCCTCAATAACTGCAGTAATGCGGCGTGGCATGGACTCGATCAGTCTGTGGCACTGCTCAGGTGTTATGAGAGCCCAGGTTGCTCTGATAGTCGTCTTCAGCTCCTCTGCATTGTTGGGTCTAGCGTATTGCATCCTCCGCTTCACAATACCCCATAGATTTTCTATGGGGTTAAGGTCAGGCGAGTTTGCTGGCCAATCAAGGACAGGGATACCATGGTCCTTGAACCAGGTGCTGGTGGTTTTGGCACTGTGTGCAGGTGCCAAGTCCTGTTGAAAGGTGAAGTCTGCATCCCCATAAAGTTGGTCAGCAGCAGGAAGCATGAAGTGCTCTAAAACTTCCTGGTAGACGGCTGCATTGACCCTGGACCTCAGGAAACAGAGTGGGCCAACACCGGCAGATGACATGGCACCCCACACCATCACTGACGGTGGAAACTTTACACTGGACCTCATGCAACGTGGATTCTGTGCTTCTCCGCTCTTCCTCCAGACTCTGGGTCCTTGATTTCCAAAGGAAATGCAGAACTTGCTTTCATCAGAAAACATAACTTTGGACCACTCAGCATCAGTCCAGTCCTTTTTGTCCTTGGCCCAGGCGAGACGCTTCTTGCGCTGTTTCTTGTTCAAGAGTGGCTTGACACACGGAATGCGACACCTGAATCCCATGTCTTTCATGAGTCTCCTCGTGGTGGTTCTTGAAGCGCTGACTCCAGCTGCAGTCCACTCTTTGTGGATCTCCCCCACATTTTTGAATGGGTTTGTCGTCACAATTCTCTGCAGGATGCGGTTATCCCTAGAGCTTGTACACTTTTTTCTACCACATTTTTTCCGTCCCTTCGCCTGTCTGTTAATGTGCTTGGACACAGAGCTCTGCGAACAGCCAGCTTCTTTAGCAATCACCTTTTGTGTCTTGCCCTCCTTGTGCAAGGTGTCAATGATTGTCTTTTGGACAGCTGTTAAGTCAGAAGTCTTCCCCATGATTGTGGTGCCTTCAAAACAAGACTGAGGGACCTTTTAAAGGCCTTTGCAGGTGTTTTGAGTAAATCAGCTGATTAGAGTGGCAGCAGGTGTCTTCTATATTCAGCCTTTTCAGAATATTCTAATTTTTTGAGATACCAAATTTGGAGTTTTCATTAGTTGTCACTTATGAATATCAAATTTAAATGTAATGAACATTGGAAATACATTGGTCTGTGTGCATTGCATGAATATAATGTACAAGTTTCACATTTTGAATGGAATTACTGAAATATTTTCAACCTTTTGATGATATTCTAATTTACTGGCCAGCACCTGTGTATATATATATATATATATATATATATATATATATATATATATATATATATATACAGTTGTGGTCAGAAGTTTACATACACTTGTAAAAAATATAATATAATGGCTCTACTGAGTGTCCCGTTATTTCTAAAACTCTGATTTTTCTCTGATAGAGTGATTGGAACAGATACTTCTTTGTCACAAAAAACATTCATGAAGTTTGGTTCTTTAATGTCTTTATTATGGGTTAACAGAGAAAAGTGATCACATTTGCCGGGTCACAAATATACATACAGCAGTGCTAATATTTGGTTACATGTCCCTTAGCCATTTTCACTTCAATTAGGCGCTTTTGGTAGCCATCTACAAGCTTCTGGCAAGCTTCTGGTTGAATCTTTGACCACTCCTCTTGACAGAATTGGTGAAGTTCAGTTAAATTTGATGGCTTTCTGACCTGGACTTGTTTCTTCAGCACTGTCCACATGTTTTCAATGGTTACTCAAGTTTACTCAATTTTATTAGAAGTAAACTTATACTGTTACTTTTAAGTATACTTTCAATGAGAAAAGTATACTCAACTATGTAAGGAGTACACTACAAGTAAACTTATAAGTATACTTCCAAGGAGAAAAGTATACTCAATTATATCAGAAGTACACTTATAAGTATACTTTCAAGGAGAAAAGTATACTCAACTATATCAGGAGTACATTACAAGTAAACTTATATTGTTACTTTTAAGTATACTTCCAAGGAGAAAAGTATACTCAATTATATCAGAAGTACACTACAAGTAAACTTATAAGTATACTTTCAAGGAGAAAAGTATACTCAACTATATCAGGAGTACACTACAAATAAACTTAAATTATGACTTTGAAGTATACTTGCAGTATACTTCAAGTATACTTTTAGCGGCCCAATTTAGTCCCAAGGAGTATACTTCTAAGTAAACTTTAAGAACAAGTATGCAAATAAACTTCTGTACACTTAAATATACTGAAATTAGATACTTAAAGTATACTTATTTTTCGTAAGGGTCACTTACGGGAAAAATCCCACAACTAGGGCTGCAGCTATTGAATACTTTAGTATTCTAGTATTCTATCGAATCCTCCATCGATTAATTTCATTCACATTTAAGGTTTGTATTCATATCACTGATCCTAGTCAAAATAACATATCTGAATATATTCACATATAATCAGTAGAGTCTATTTATTTCATTAACATGTTCAGTAGTAAGCTAATGGAAATGCTAATAACAATTCATTTCTACTGGTAACAATGTACTTGTGGTATATTTTATTATGTACGGGTTGGCAACATAATGTATTTTTAATTGTATTCAATATAAAAGTGTTTGTGAATTACATGCTACAACGGCATGCCACAGTCCTGCTGCAGTGGATGGAGCAGACTCGTAGCAACAACCAGCCTTCAGGTAGCTACAGCGGCTCTGCCCCACACCGCTGCAGACATCCACAAATAAATGGGATGGGTGGGGGTTTTTCTTCCACTTGTAGAGTTTAGTTGTTCTTAACCATCATGTTTTCTGAACCACACTTGCTCGTGAGAATGCTACTCGCTAGCTTAGCATTAGCAAATCTGCTTGTAGTTTCACTCATGATCCCAAACTTTAGATAATTTCTGTCTTTTCCAATGGTTTGTGTCTTTGCTGGTCTCTCTATTTCCCTCCAAAGCACCTAGATCACCATCAATAAAATGTGTTCAGACTGTGGAGCATACATTTAACGAAGCTTCGACTCAGTAAAAAATGAATCGAGGAATTTAATGAATCGAATAATTTGAATCATTCGATGAAACGTTTCAGCTCTACATACAACACAATGTAGTTTTTTGTAACATAATTTCTTTCACTCTAAGTCTTTACTGGATACTAAAGTCGCAGTTCTCAAAGTTTGGATTTTAATGTGAATTCAACAGAACCATTCCCTTACGAAAAAGAAGTATACTTTAAGTATTTAATTTCAAGTATACTTAAGTGTACAGAAGTTTATTTGCATACTTGTTCTTAAAGTTTACTTAGAAGTATACTCCTTGGGACTAAATTGGGCCGCTAAAAGTATACTTGAAGTATACTACAAATATACTTCAAAGTAATAATTTAAGTTTATTTGTAGTGTACTTCTGATATAATTGAGTATACTTTTCTCTTTGAAAGTATACTTAAAGTAACCTCACAAGTGTACTTAGAGTGTACTTCAGATATAATTGAGTATACTGTTCTCCTTGAAAGTATACTTATAAGTTTACTTGTAGTGTACTTCTGATATAAATGAGTATACTTTTCTCCTTGGAAGTATACTTAAAAGTAACAATATAAGTTTACTTGTAGTGTACTCCTGATATAGTTGAGTATACTTTTCTCCTTGAAAGTATACTTAAAAGTAACAGTATAAGTTTACTTCTAATAAAATTGAGTAAACTTTTGCCCTTGAAAGTATACTTAAAAATAAACTTTAAGTAACATTATAAGTTTACTTGTAGTGTACTTCTGAAATAATTAAGTATACTTTTCTCTTTGAATGTATACTTAAAATTATACTTAAAGTAATAATATAAGTTTACTTGTAGTGTACTTCTGATATAATTGAGTATACTTTTCTCCTTGGAAGTATACTTAAAAGTAACAATATAAGTTTACTTGTAGTGTACTTCTGATATAAATGAGTATACTTTTCTCCTTGGAAGTATACTTAAAAGTAACAATATAAGTTTACTTGTAGTGTACTTCTGATATAATTGAGTATACTTTTCTCATTGGAAGTATACTTAAAAGTAACAGTATAAGTTTACTTCTAATAAAATTGAGTAAACTTTTGCCCTTGAAAGTATACTTAAAAATAAACTTTAAGTAACATTATAAGTTTACTTGTAGTGTAGTTCTGAAATAATTGAGTATACTTTTCTCTTTGAATGTATACTTAAAAT
This sequence comes from Nothobranchius furzeri, assembly GCF_043380555.1. Classification (NCBI taxonomy): domain Eukaryota; kingdom Metazoa; phylum Chordata; class Actinopteri; order Cyprinodontiformes; family Nothobranchiidae; genus Nothobranchius; species Nothobranchius furzeri. The sequence goes on from NC_091742.1 coordinate 57,667,012, forward strand.
TATACTTAAAGTAATAATATAAGTTTACTTGTAGTGTACTTCTGATATAATTGAGTATACTTTTCTCCTTGGAAGTATACTTAAAAGTAACAATATAAGTTTACTTGTAGTGTACTCCTGATATAGTTGAGTATACTTTTCTCCTTGAAAGTATACTTATAAGTTTACTTGTAGTGTACTTCTGATATAATTGAGTATACTTTTCTCCTTGGAAGTATACTTAAAAGTAACAATATAAGTTTACTTGTAGTGTACTCCTGATATAGTTGAGTATACTTTTCTCCTTGAAAGTATACTTATAAGTTTACTTGTAGTGTACTTCTGATATAGTTGAGTATACTTTTCTCATTGAAAGTATACTTAAAAGTAACAGTATAAGTTTACTTCTAATAAAATTGAGTAAACTTTTGCCCTTGAAAGTATACTTAAAAATAAACTTTAACATTATAAGTTTACTTGTAGTGTACTTCTGAAATAATTGAGTATACTTTTCTCTTTGAAAGTATACTTAAAATTATACTTAAAGTAATAATGTATGTTTACTTGTAGTGTACTTCTTATATAATTGAGTATACTTACAGTTTTGAAAGTACACTTTACAGTAAACTTGACGTAATATTCTTTTAGTACATTTAAGTATCTCTATTTTTTCTATAAACACATACTGCAAGTAACATTTAACATCTCCTATTTGCTTACTACCAATACATTTAATTTCCACTATTTACTGATACTTCGTCTTTATGCAGAGAAAAAAAAATTTAATAAAATAGCTAAGTCATTTTGTTTAAATTTATTAAACAGAGAGAATTAGAACAGAACAAAAACAGACCTGTTTACCAGGATTAATCAAAGATGAGAACGCAAACTGTTCTGAACATGTTTAACGCGTTAATTCTGTCCATTTTGAAAGACTTTTTTAAAATGCCTTTAAAAAAATCAGTCCGTTTTATGGATCCACTTGCTTGGTTGTTGATGCCTTTTTGAAGTTTTCATTGTTGCATTTCTTTCGTGTTATTTTTCTTACATCTTGAACACGCAGAGATGGAAACTTCAACTGAGCATGCCCTGTGAACACACAAAGCACAAAAATGAACACTTGAACTGTTAGGTGAACTCTGACACCACAAAATCTTTACAGTTCGTACACTGTAAACCCGAATAAGTAGGCAGAACTCAAAAAATGTAAGGCAATCAGTTGCCTCATATTTTCTGAGTTTATAAACTCAGATATTTGAGTATATCAGACCATAAATAAACTTAAATATTTGGAGTTTATATTAAATATATTTTCAAATTATGATCAAATTAAAGTTACCGATTAAGCCAACTCAAACAGAAAATAAAACAAAATTTGAAAGAAACAATTACAAACGCACACTTTTGAAAACTGGCCAACAGCAGTGTGTAGTCTTTCTTTGAGTAGGTGGTTTAAAGCAACATCAGGATGCACATCGATTCAACATTAACAAAATATGAATTACACTAACCACTATCAAGTAAGTCAGTGAGTACTTTATGCCATTTGGCATAAAACCAGTTGAGTATTGAATCGGATTAGCCTATTAGCATTAGATGCTAATGGGCTAATCCGATTCAATTATTCACGCTAAACTAAAGCCACAAATGGAGTTGCCAGACTCAGAACGGCTGGACGAACAGAGAAAAGGTAAAACTCAACTGTTCCTCCCACTGTCTTTATGGGTAGGACCCCGAGAGGAAAGTTGACCATTGAGCAGGGTTGATGGTTTATCCCTTGAGGTCCACGTGACGGGGTGAGGAGTGAGCACCACCTCCCCCCTGCCACGTGGACCTCAAGGGATAAACCTTCAATCCTGCTCAATGGTCAACTTTCCTCGCAGGGTCCTACCCATTAGGACAGTGGGAGGGTTAACTCAAGGAGAAGTGGAAAATGAACATATTTGCCCAAATGGTGGTGTGTTACTTTAACATCAACAATTAAAGAGCAGACAAATAGTAAATTACATTGTGGATGTGGACAGTGCTCTAACAGAGTGAGCCATCTGAATCCACCACTCTTTCAGATTTTGAGTTAACATGTAGCATCAGGTCATTTTTGACTCTGCAGCTTGGGTGATAGTTTAGACTCATCAAGACCAAGTAAGATTTTCTGCGTGAACTCAAATGTGTTGGTCAGTCCCTTCGGATAATCTAGATGTAAGGCATAGATGAGGCCGAACATTACCAGGAAGGCATCAGGAAGCCTGGAGAGGTTGACAATCACATCACCCTCTAGGATAACAGATTCTCACTGGGTCGTATGTAACTGGACTCTCGGCATCATCAGTGATGGTTGTCAGGAGGACAACTGCTGCATCCCTGAGGTCCGGCTCATTGGTATCATCCTTACAAAAATGAAAGGGAGATCATACACTAATCACATCTGAACTGAAACTCTGACTGTGGACATTTTTATTTCAGTAGATTTTCATGTAAATAACAATAAATGCAGTCTGATAGACTCCTGTTTAGGGCTGGGCAACATGTCAAAGATTTATCGTTATCCAAGTTCTTGTCTCTCATCCAGATCATTTTTCCCATGTCAATAAATTTGATAATAAAAAAATGAAAAGATGTGTAAGTTGGCCACATTTATGTCCCTTTAAGAAGCTGTAGCATCTTGAGTCATGTAAAATTTTAGTCATTGTAATACACGAGACAGCTCCATCTAGTGGACAAATATTGTTGCTACGCATTCCTGTAGTTATCGTCTACTTATCGTTATCCAGGTGAGATCTTCAATATATGGTGATATTGATTTTAGGCCATATCGCCCAGCCCTACTCCCGTTCATTCTGTTGCTTTGTGCTCTCATTTACGAATAAAGTGAGATGGCTTCCATGTGTGCCAGTGTTATGCTAATGAAAGCTGCTTGAATTCTTTGCAGTGATTGTTGATTTTTCTCAGTGCCTTAAAGCCTGCCACACATGAGGGTCATCTGCTGAGCAAACGGTCTCGAATGACCGCTTGCTCAGCAGATACCTCACCATGTGCGCCAGATTTTCACTGAGTTTTCCGCCTCACGAGACGCTGAGGTGAATATCTGACCAGTTAAGATATTTTTCGCCTCACAGGGGTAAAAACTCGCCGTGTGCGCATTACCGAGCTGCTGGTTGAGCTGAAATATTCTAGTGGCCAACCAAAGCATGTTCTCCGCTCACATGACCCCAAGATGGCAGCCCCCTGTCTGCATGTCAGAAAAGAAACAACACAGAGACAGAGCTGGAAACGGAGGAAATGCCTATCCTTTTTTGTTGAAACGTCGCCGCCACCGGCATTTGAAGGTTAGGAAAATATGGGTACAGTAGCTGGAAAGATGGACCAGGCAAGGAGTTTATGCCAATTTACTCCAAGAGATGCACCTGGAAGACCCAGAATCCTTCCGAAAGGGTAATGGAAACAGTGGGCCCATCGATCCACAAGGAACCGTTTTGTTTATTTTTCAGACACGCAGACAGGGTAAGGGGCTGTATCTGAATACATCTTGGGGTCATGTGAGCGGAGAACGTGCTTTGATTGGCCACTAGAATATTTCAGCTCAGCCAGCAGCTCAGTAGTGCACACACAGCGAGTTTTTACCCCTGTGAGGCAGAAAATATCTAACTGGTCAGATATTCACCTCAGCGTCTCGTGAGGCGGAAAACTCGGTGAAAATCAGGCGCACATGGCGAGCAATCTGCTGAGCAAACAGTCCTTCGAGGCCGTTTGCTCAGCTGATTGCTCTCGTGTGTGGCAGGCTTAAACATCTTGCCAAAGGTTTGTAGTTGAAACAATGGCACATTTTCCAAAATGTTCATGTGCGTTGTCCTTGTGTTGTCTTTGTGCATAAATAAATAGAATGATTTGTTCAAATTTACAATACTGGGACTTACCACACATGTCCTCAAAAACCCAGAGGTTTCCTCACGTAGATAGACAGGAAGGGCATGGAGAACAGTGGTACGCCTTGTGTGGACATCATGTAATTCCTAAGAAGATTAAGAGTGTAAATACTGTCAAGTTGACTAATCAAACTTAATGCCAAATTGCTGTGACCAATTTTCCAAGACAGTGATATCTGCATCTAAATCCAATGATAAACTGCTGAATTCAAAAGTTAATTTGAAGTGTTTAGCATTACATAATACGGAGGGGTATGAGGGCCACTGAAGAAGAAAAAATTCTGAAAATAAATAAAATAAATAAAGTCAGAACTCTGACATTTATCTCAGTATTCAATTGTTTCCTTCAGTGGCCCTAATACTGCCTTATTGCCTAAGAGTATTAGAGTCACTGAAGAAAAAGAAAAGAAGTGAGAAAAAAAAAGTCAGATAATTTCAAAATTCTGGGATTAAAGTCAGAATTCTGACTTTTTTCATGAACCTAAAGCCAAACAAACAAAAAACTATTTAGGAATTGTTTTTGTTAAAAAAAATCAAAACAAACAAAAAAAGCCCGAATTTTAAGATTTAAGTCAGAATTCTGATCCCCCCTCATAATCTTCCCCAATTTCCCTTTTTTTTTGTTTTAGGTACCAGTCAGAACTCTGAGATTAAACTCAGATTTATGACTTATTTTCTCAGAATTCTATATTTTTTTTTCCATCAGTGGCTCTAATACTCATAGCATACTCATTACCTGTAAATTGTATATTCACCAGTTTTAAAAGACAAATCTGTATACATATATACATACATACATATATAGTCATGTCATTTAGGATGTGCCATCAAAAATGCAGATTGTGAGAATTACTCACCAGTGATCTCACTTGTATGAACCTCTTGGGGGTCAACAGCAGCATGCCATCAATCTTGTGTGCAGAGAGTGGGGTTGGATCATTGAAGTCTGACCGCAGATTCATAGACAGGCTTCCCGGTGTGGCTGACAGCTCATAGGAACGCAGACGCTCTACATTTACACATCTACACCAGGAAGCATAATCAGTAGAGAAAACATTGTGAATCACAAGGTAGATCTGTGTTAGGCCGGGGACACACCGGCCGCGGAAGCGCCGCGAAGCGCCAAGAAGCGAATCGCTCCCGAAATTCGGCCGCTGCTCGCCGCTCCTCAGTTCAGATCAGACGCGCCCCAGTCGAGGCGCGCCTCGGCTCAGCTGTAGTTTTTCTTTTAAAACACTTGGTGTCCTCAATTTCCTCTCTGCCTTTTCTCAGCTATTTTCCTCTACGTGTGTGTGCGCGCGCGCATGTGTGTGTGTGTGTGTGTGTGAACCTATGGTATGAGTTGTTTCTGCCAGTTGAATCTCTTGGAACCCGCTCCATTTCTGCAGCTGTATCCTAGCAGTTTCTTCCGAAATGGGTACGTAACGTAAATAACCATGTTTTTCGGGGGTCGTACAGCTCCTTGTGTTTCTCAACTTCCATAATTAATTTAAAGTCATCCATCTTAACTGCTTGCCTCAGATTTTCTACCTCTCTGTCCTGTTTGCTCCGGTGAAAAGACACCCAAACCACACCTCCTTCACGTGGTCACACACGCACACAAGTTCGATGTGTGTGTGTGTTCGTGTGGTTTTTCTGCAGTGTCTGATTACGAACACATTTGACTATTGCGGGATTTTATTTTGAAATGCTTTATTTTGTTAACTTTACCGGCCTGCCTCTTATGTCTAGGTTTGACTTCCTGCCAGAATTGACGCGATTCACCCGCGGCTCGCGAAAAAAATAGAGCCGACGCCGAAATGATCGCTGCACGGCGCGGGCTGGAGCGCCGGCGCAAGGCGATTCGCAGCGCTTCGGCGGCCCATGTGGTCTATAGAATAGCTCAACAAGGGCGCCGAATGAAGGCGGCCCCATTTTCGCGGCGCTTCCGCAGCCGGTGTGTCCCCGGCGTTAGTCTGCAAAATTTAGGCAGTCCTCCACTATATATATGAAGCTAAATCATTAATCATCTAAATTGTGTGTGTGTGTGTGTGTGTGTGTGTGTGTGTGTGTGTGTGTGTGTGTGTGTGTGAGGAGATTCAAGTGTAATTTGACTTATCCACACAAAGCTAAAAACCTAACATTTAAGAATCTGGAGTAACAGTGTACAGTAAGGACAAAATTACAACACTAAAATACTGTGAAATTAATAGAAACAGCGTTCTGCGGTTCAAGATATGTGCAACTGAGCACTATTTAAAAAAACTATGGAGGGGACAAAAATGGAGGGAAGGAGGGAACATAGCATCGAGATACAGCACCGCTTCATCTTTTGCGGTCACAATCCTCTTATACGGTTAAAAAAAGCAGGCTGCTTGCAAAGCTATTGCACGGGTGCTACGGGGAAATAGTTTACAACACAGACTGATTTTTTCATCGCTGTACAAGAGACCACTGCTCATTTACTTTTAATAAGTGGACGTTTAAGTTTGACTTGGTGGCGCTGAGCTCCCGCTTTTATTTTTTTCTCAGAACGTCACGTTTAAAAAATTATGATGGAGGGGACAAAAATGGAGGGAATAAGTCTCTAGAAGTCTAATAAAAAAGTATCTAAAGTAATGCTAACCTTTAATAATGAGATAGCGCTGCTCGTTTCATTTAATAAACGGACTTTAGTCGCACACAAAGTTAATAACACAGCTAACTCATGCAATGACTTAGCATATTAGCTTGCTACGTGGCCAACATTACTCACCATGTCCGTCTTAAAAACATTTAAAACATTTAAGCAACTTTTATGGCGGCTACTTATATTTAGCTCAGTGGTGCAGAACCAGTGACTGTCAAGTGCAGATGCAGAACAGAAGCGCGACCTCCGACGGTTAATGCTCCTCCGACCCTCGCTCCTCTCGGTCTGCTGAGAAGCTTCGAGAGCTGACTGAGCAAATGCTACAAAATAAAAGCACTTCCTGTGCGTGTAATTTCACAATAATTCGTAATTTCATGCTTAATATGTTATTTA